>NW_027526695.1:0-134414 GCF_052857255.1 Amblyomma americanum | reverse complement strand
GTTTTACAAGTGTTCCTCTGATACGCGTCTAAACTTTTTCTCTTATAACTGCGCGAAAAGCATGTATTCGTGCTTAATACAGCGAAACAAGCTGTTTTAGACCGAAACGAGCTAAATCTGAACACATCGGTTTTACAAGTGTCCCTGTGACACGCGTCAAAACTTTCTCTCTTATACCTGCGCGAAAAGCATGTATTCGTTCTTAATACAGCGAAACAAGCTGTTTTAGACCGAAACGAGCTAAATCTGAACACATCGGTTTTACTAGTGTCCCTGTGACACGCCTTTAAAACTTTTTCTCTTATAACTGCGAGAAAAGCATGTATTCTTGCTTAATACAACGAAACAAGTTGTTTTAGACCGAAACGAGCTAAATCACAACAGATCGGTTTTACAAGTGTTCCTCTGATACGCGTCTAAACTTTTTCTCTTATAACTGCGCGAAAAGCATGTATTCGTGCTTAATACAACGAAACAGGCTGTTTTAGACCGAAACGAGTTAAATCACAACACATCGGTTTTACAAGTGTTCCTCTGATACGCGTCAAAACATTTTCTCTTATAACTGCGCGAAAAGCATGTATTCTTGCTTAATACAACGAAACAAGCTGTTTTAGACCGAAACGAGCTAAATCTGAACACATCGGTTTTACAAGTGTCCCTGTGACACGCGTCAAAACTTTTTCTCTTATAACTGCGCGAAAAGCATGTATTCGTGCTTAATACGACGAAACAAGCTGTTTTAGACCGAAACGAGCTAAATCTGAACATATCGGTTTTACAAGTGTCCCTGTGACACGCGTCAAAACTTTTTCTCTTATAACTGCGCGAAAAGCATGTATTCTTGCTTAATACAGCGAAACAAGCTGTTTTAGACCAAAACGAGCTAAATCACAACACATCGGTTTTACAAGTGTTCCTCTGATACGCGTCAAAACTTTTTTCTCTCATAACTGCGCGAAAAGCATGTATTCGTGCTTAGTTCAACGAAACAAGCTGTTTTAGACCGAAACGAGCTAAATCACAACACATCGGTTTTACAAGTGTTCTTCTGATACGCGTCAAAACTTTTTCTCTTATAACTGCGCGAAAAGCATGTATTCTTGCTTAATACAACGAAACAAGCTGTTTTAGACCGAAACGAGCTAAATCACAACACATCGGTTTTACAAGTGTTCCTCTGATACGCCTCAAAACTTTTTCTCTTATAACTGCGCGAAAAGCATGTATTCTTGCTTAATACAACGAAACAAGCTGTTTTAGACCGAAACGAGCTAAATCACAACACATCGGTTTTACAAGTGTTCCTCTGATACGCGTCTAAACTTTTTCTCTTATAACTGCGCGAAAAGCATGTATTCGTGCTTAATACGACGAAACAAGCTGTTTTAGACCGAAACGAGCTAAATCTGAAAACATCGGTTTTACAAGTGTTCCTGTGACACGCGTCAAAACTTTTTCTCTTATAACTGCGCGAAAAGCATGTATTCTTGCTTAATACAGCGAAACAAGCTGTTTTAGACCGAAACGAGGTAAATCTGAACATATTGGTTTTACAAGTGTTCCTCTGATACGCGTCAAAACGTTTTCTCTGATAACTGCATGAAAAGAATGTATTCTTGCTTAATACAACGAAACAAGCTGTTTTAGACCGAAACGAGCTAAATCACAACACATCGGTTTTACAAGTGTTCCTCTGATACGCGTCAAAACTTTTTCTCTAATAACTGCGCGAAAAGCATGTATTCGTGCTTAGTTCAACGAAACAAGCTGTTTTAGACCGAAACGAGGTTAATCTGAACACATCGGTTTTACAAGTGTCCCTGTGACACGCGTCAAAACTTTTTCTCTTATAACTGCGCGAAAAGCTTGTATTCTTGCTTAATACAGCGACACAAGCTGTTTTAGACCGAAACGAGCTAAATCACAACACATCGGTTTTACAAGTGATCCTCTGATACGCGTCAAAACCTTTTTCTCTTATAACTGCGCGAAAAGCATGTATTCGTGCTTAATACAACGTAACAAGTTGTTTTAGACCGAAACGAGCTAAATTTGAACACATCGGTTTTACAAGTGTCCCTGTGACACGCGTCAAAACTTTTTCTCTTATAACTGCGCGAAAAGCATGTATTCTTGCTTAATACAGCGAAACAAGCTGTTTTAGACCGAAACGAGCTAAATCACAACACATCGGTTTTACAAGTGTTCCTCTGATACGCGTCAAAACTTTTTTCTCTTATAACTGCGCGAAAAGCATGTATTCGTGCTTAGTTCAACGAAACAAGCTGTTTTAGACCGAAACGAGGTAAATCTGAACGCATCGGTTTTACAAGTGTCCCTGTGACACGCGTCAAAACTTTTTCTCTTATAACTGCGCGAAAAGCATGTATTCTTGCTTAATGCAGCGAAACAAGCTGTTTTAGACCGAAACGAGCTAAATCACAACACATCGGTTTTACAAGTGTTCCTCTGATACGCGTCAAAACTTTTTCTCTTATAACTGCGCGAAAAGCATGTATTCTTGCTTAATACAGCGAAACAAGCTGTTTTAGACCGAAACGAGCTAAATCTGAACACATCGGTTTTACAAGTGTCCCTGTGACACGCGTCAAAACTTTCTCTCTTATACCTGCGCGAAAAGCATGTATTCGTTCTTAATACAGCGAAACAAGCTGTTTTAGACCGAAACGAGCTAAATCTGAACACATCGGTTTTACTAGTGTCCCTGTGACACGCCTTTAATCTTTTTCTCTTATAACTGCGAGAAAAGCATGTATTCTTGCTTAATACAACGAAACAAGTTGTTTTAGACCGAAACGAGCTAAATCACAACAGATCGGTTTTACAAGTGTTCCTCTGATACGCGTCTAAACTTTTTCTCTTATAACTGCGCGAAAAGCATGTATTCGTGCTTAATACAACGAAACAGGCTGTTTTAGACCGAAACGAGTTAAATCACAACACATCGGTTTTACAAGTGTTCCTCTGATACGCGTCAAAACATTTTCTCTTATAACTGCGCGAAAAGCATGTATTCTTGCTTAATACAACGAAACAAGCTGTTTTAGACCGAAACGAGCTAAATCTGAACACATCGGTTTTACAAGTGTCCCTGTGACACGCGTCAAAACTTTTTCTCTTATAACTGCGCGAAAAGCATGTATTCTTGCTTAATGCAGCGAAACAAGCTGTTTTAGACCGAAACGAGCTAAATCACAACACATCGGTTTTACAAGTGTTCCTCTGATACGCGTCAAAACTTTTTCTCTTATAATTGCGCGAAAAGCATGTATTCGTGCTTAATACAGCGAAACAAGCTGTTTTAGACCGAAACGAGCTAAATCTGAACACATCGGTTTTACAAGTGTCCCTGTGACACGCGTCAAAACTTTCTCTCTTATACCTGCGCGAAAAGCATGTATTCGTTCTTAATACAGCGAAACAAGCTGTTTTAGACCGAAACGAGCTAAATGTGAACACATCGGTTTTACTAGTGTCCCTGTGACACGCCTTTAAAACTTTTTCTCTTATAACTGCGAGAAAAGCATGTATTCTTGCTTAATACAACGAAACAAGTTGTTTTAGACCGAAACGAGCTAAATCACAACACATCGGTTTTACAAGTGTTCTTCTGATACGCGTCAAAACGTTTTCTCTTATAACTGCGCGAAAAGCATGTATTCTTGCTTAATACAACGAAACAAGCTGTTTTAGACCGAAACGAGCTAAATCACAACACATCGGTTTTACAAGTGTTCCTCTGATACGCCTCAAAACTTTTTCTCTTATAACTGCGCGAAAAGCATGTATTCTTGCTTAATACAACGAAACAAGCTGTTTTAGACCGAAACGAGCTAAATCACAACACATCGGTTTTACAAGTGTTCCTCTGATACGCGTCTAAACTTTTTCTCTTATAACTGCGCGAAAAGCATGTATTCGTGCTTAATACGACGAAACAAGCTGTTTTAGACCGAAACGAGCTAAATCTGAAAACATCGGTTTTACAAGTGTTCCTGTGACACGCGTCAAAACTTTTTCTCTTATAACTGCGCGAAAAGCATGCATTCTTGCTTAATACAACGAAACAAGCTGTTTTAGACCGAAACGAGCCAAATCACAACACATTGGTTTTACAAGTGTTCCTCTGATACGCGTCAAAACGTTTTCTCTGATAACTGCATGAAAAGAATGTATTCTTGCTTAATACAACGAAACAAGCTGTTTTAGACCGAAACGAGCTAAATCACAACACATCGGTTTTACAAGTGTTCCTCTGATACGCGTCAAAACTTTTTCTCTAATAACTGCGCGAAAAGCATGTATTCGTGCTTAGTTCAACGAAACAAGCTGTTTTAGACCGAAACGAGGTTAATCTGAACACATCGGTTTTACAAGTGTCCCTGTGACACGCGTCAAAACATTTTCTCTTATAACTGCGCGAAAAGCATGTATTCTTGCTTAATACAGCGAAACAAGCTGTTTTAGACCGAAACGAGCTAAATCACAACACATCGGTTTTACAAGTGATCCTCTGATACGCGTCAAAACCTTTTTCTCTTATAACTGCGCGAAAAGCATGTATTCGTGCTTAATACAACGTAACAAGTTGTTTTAGACCGAAACGAGCTAAATTTGAACACATCGGTTTTACAAGTGTCCCTGTGACACGCGTCAAAACTTTTTCTCTTATAACTGCGCGAAAAGCATGTATTCTTGCTTAATACAGCGAAACAAGCTGTTTTAGACCGAAACGAGATAAATCACAACACAACGGTTTTACAAGTGTTCCTCTGATACGCGTCTAAACTTTTTCTCTTATAACTGCGCGAAAAGCATGTATTCGTGCTTAATACGACGAAACAAGCTGTTTTAGACCGAAACGAGCTAAATCTGAACACCGGTTTTACAAGTGTCCCTGTCAAAACTTTTTCTCTTATAACTGCGCGACAAGCATGTATTCTTGCTTAATACAGCGAAACAAGCTGTTTTAGACCCAAACGAGTTAAATCACAACACATCGATTTTACAAGTGTTCCTCTGATACGCGTCTAAACTTTTTCTCTTATAACTGCGCGAAAAGCATGTATTCGTGCTTAATACAACGAAACAAGCTGTTTTACACCAAAACGAGCTAGATCTGAACACATCGGTTTTACAAGTGTCCCTGTGACACGCGTCAAAAATTTTTCTCTTATAACTGCGCGAAAAGCACGTATTCTTGCTTAATACAGCGAAACAAGTTGTTTTAGACCGAAACGAGCTAAATCACAACACATCGGTTTTACAAGTGTTCCTCTGATACGCGTCAAAACTTTTTCTCTTATAACTGCGCGAAAAGCATGTATTCTTGCTTAATACAACGAAACAAGCTGTTTTAGACCGAAACGAGCTAAATCACAACACATCGGTTTTACAAGTGTTCCTCTGATACGCGTCTAAACTTTTTCTCTTATAACTGCGCGAAAAGCATGTATTCGTGCTTAATACAACGAAACAAGCTGTTTTACACCAAAACGAGCTAGATCTGAACACATCGGTTTTACAAGTGTCCCTGTGACACGCGTCAAAAATTTTCTCTTGTAACTGCGCGAAAAGCACGTATTCTTGCTTAATACAACGAAACAAGCTGCTTTAGACCGAAACGAGCTAAATCTGAACTAATCGGTTTTACAAGTGTCCCTGTGACACGCGTCAAAACTTTTTCTCTTATAACTGCGCGAAAAGCATGTATTCTTGCCTAATACAGCGAAACAACCTGTTTTAGACCGAAACGAGCTAAATCACAACACATCGGTTTTACAAGTGTCCCTGTGACACGCGTCAAAACTTTTTCTCTTATAACTGCGCGAAAAGCATGTATTCGTGCTTAATACGACGAAACAAGCTGTTTTAGACCGAAACGAGCTAAATCTGAACACATCGGTTTTACAAGTGTTCCTGTGACACGCGTCAAAACTTTTTCTCTTATAACTGCGCGAAAAGCATGTATTCTTGCTTAATACAACGAAACAAGCTGTTTTAGACCGAAACGAGCTAAATCACAACACATTGGTTTACAAGTGTCCCTGTGACACGCGTCAAAACTTTTTCTCTTATAACTGCGCGAAAAGCATGTATTCTTGCTTAATACAGCGAAACAAGCTGTTTTAGACCGAAACGAGCTAAATCACAACACATCGGTTTTTACAAGTGTTCCTCTGATACGCGTCAAAATTTTTTTCTTTTATAACTGCGCGAAAAGCATGTATTCGTGCTTAGTTCAACGAAACAAGCTGTTTTAGACCGAAACGAGGTAAATCTGAACACATCGGTTTTACAAGTGTCCCTGTGACACGCGTCAAAACTTTTTCTCTTATAACTGCGCGAAAAGCATGTATTCTTGCTTAATGCAGCGAAACAAGCTCTTTTAGACCGAAACGAGCTAAATCCCAACACATCGGTTTTACAAGTGTTCCTCTGATACGCGTCAAAACTTTTTCTCTTGTAACCGCGCGAAAAGCACGTATTCTTGCTTAATACAGCGAAACAAGTTGTTTTTGACCGAAACGAGCTAAATCTGAACACATCGGTTTTACAAGTGTCCCAGGGAGTGACACGCGTCAAAACTTTTTCTTTTATACCTGCGCGAAAAGCATGTATTCGTGCTTAATACAGCGAAACAAGCTGTTTTAGACCGAAACGAGCTAAATCTGAACACATCGGTTTTACTAGTGTCCCTCTGATACGCGTCAAAACTTTTTTCTCTTATAACTGCGCGAAAAGCATGTATTCGTGCTTAGTTCAACGAAACAAGCTGTTTTAGACCGAAACGAGGTAAATCTGAACACATCGGTTTTACAAGTGTCCCTGTGACACGCGTCAAAACTTTTTCTCTTATAACTGCGCGAAAAGCATGTATTCTTGCTTAATGCAGCGAAACAAGCTGTTTTAGACCGAAACGAGCTAAATCACAACACATCGGTTTTACAAGTGTTCCTCTGATACGCGTCAAAACTTTTTCTCTTATAACTGCGCGAAAAGCATGTATTCGTTCTTAATACAGCGAAACAAGCTGTTTTAGACCGAAACGAGCTAAATCTGAACACATCGGTTTTACTAGTGTCCCTGTGACACGCCTTTAAAACTTTTTCTCTTATAACTGCGAGAAAAGCATGTATTCTTGCTTAATACAACGAAACAAGTTGTTTTAGACCGAAACGAGCTAAATCACAACAGATCGGTTTTACAAGTGTTCCTCTGATACGCGTCTAAACTTTTTCTCTTATAACTGCGCGAAAAGCATGTATTCGTGCTTAATACAACGAAACAGGCTGTTTTAGACCGAAACGAGTTAAATCACAACACATCGGTTTTACAAGTGTTCCTCTGATACGCGTCAAAACATTTTCTCTTATAACTGCGCGAAAAGCATGTAATCTTGTTTAATACAACGAAACAAGCTGTTTTAGACCGAAACGAGCTAAATCTGAACACATCGGTTTTACAAGTGTCCCTGTGACACGCGTCAAAACTTTTTCTCTTATAACTGCGCGAAAAGCATGTATTCTTGCTTAATGCAGCGAAACAAGCTGTTTTAGACCGAAACGAGCTAAATCACAACACATCGGTTTTACAAGTGTCCCTGTGACACGCGTCAAAACTTTCTCTCTTATACCTGCGCGAAAAGCATGTATTCGTTCTTAATACAGCGAAACAAGCTGTTTTAGACCGAAACGAGCTAAATCTGAACACATCGGTTTTACTAGTGTCCCTGTGACACGCCTTTAAAACTTTTTCTCTTATAACTGCGAGAAAAGCATGTATTCTTGCTTAATACAACGAAACAAGTTGTTTTAGACCGAAACGAGCTAAATCACAACAGATCGGTTTTACAAGTGTTCCTCTGATACGCGTCTAAACTTTTTCTCTTATAACTGCGCGAAAAGCATGTATTCGTGCTTAATACAACGAAACAGGCTGTTTTAGACCGAAACGAGTTAAATCACAACACATCGGTTTTACAAGTGTTCCTCTGATACGCGTCAAAACATTTTCTCTTATAACTGCGCGAAAAGCATATATTCTTGCTTAATACAACGAAACAAGCTGTTTTAGACCGAAACGAGCTAAATCTGAACACATCGGTTTTACAAGTGTCCCTGTGACACGCGTCAAAACTTTTTCTCTTATAACTGCGCGAAAAGCATGTATTCGTGCTTAATACGACGAAACAAGCTGTTTTAGACCGAAACGAGCTAAATCTGAACATATCGGTTTTACAAGTGTCCCTGTGACACGCGTCAAAACTTTTTCTCTTATAACTGCGCGAAAAGCATGTATTCTTGCTTAATACAGCGAAACAAGCTGTTTTAGACCAAAACGAGCTAAATCACAACACATCGGTTTTACAAGTGTTCCTCTGATACGCGTCAAAACTTTTTTCTCTCATAACTGCGCGAAAAGCATGTATTCGTGCTTAGTTCAACGAAACAAGCTGTTTTAGACCGAAACGAGCTAAATCACAACACATCGGTTTTACAAGTGTTCTTCTGATACGCGTCAAAACTTTTTCTCTTATAACTGCGCGAAAAGCATGTATTCTTGCTTAATACAACGAAACAAGCTGTTTTAGACCGAAACGAGCTAAATCACAACACATCGGTTTTACAAGTGTTCCTCTGATACGCCTCAAAACTTTTTCTCTTATAACTGCGCGAAAAGCATGTATTCTTGCTTAATACAACGAAACAAGCTGTTTTAGACCGAAACGAGCTAAATCACAACACATCGGTTTTACAAGTGTTCCTCTGATACGCGTCTAAACTTTTTCTCTTATAACTGCGCGAAAAGCATGTATTCGTGCTTAATACGACGAAACAAGCTGTTTTAGACCGAAACGAGCTAAATCTGAAAACATCGGTTTTACAAGTGTTCCTGTGACACGCGTCAAAACTTTTTCTCTTATAACTGCGCGAAAAGCATGTATTCTTGCTTAATACAGCGAAACAAGCTGTTTTAGACCGAAACGAGGTAAATCTGAACACATTGGTTTTACAAGTGTTCCTCTGATACGCGTCAAAACGTTTTCTCTGATAACTGCATGAAAAGAATGTATTCTTGCTTAATACAACGAAACAAGCTGTTTTAGACCGAAACGAGCTAAATCACAACACATCGGTTTTACAAGTGTTCCTCTGATACGCGTCAAAACTTTTTCTCTAATAACTGCGCGAAAAGCATGTATTCGTGCTTAGTTCAACGAAACAAGCTGTTTTAGACCGAAACGAGGTTAATCTGAACACATCGGTTTTACAAGTGTCCCTGTGACACGCGTCAAAACTTTTTCTCTTATAACTGCGCGAAAAGCATGTATTCTTGCTTAATACAGCGAAACAAGCTGTTTTAGACCGAAACGAGCTAAATCACAACACATCGGTTTTACAAGTGATCCTCTGATACGCGTCAAAACCTTTTTCTCTTATAACTGCGCGAAAAGCATGTATTCGTGCTTAATACAACGTAACAAGTTGTTTTAGACCGAAACGAGCTAAATTTGAACACATCGGTTTTACAAGTGTCCCTGTGACACGCGTCAAAACTTTTTCTCTTATAACTGCGCGAAAAGCATGTATTCTTGCTTAATACAACGAAACAAGGTGTTTTAGACCGAAAGGAGCTAAATCTGAACACATCGGTTTTACAAGTGTCCCTGTGACACGCGTCAAAACTTTTTCTCTTATAACTGCGCGAAAAGCATGTATTCTTGCTTAATGCAGCGAAACAAGCTGTTTTAGACCGAAACGAGCTAAATCTGAACACATCGGTTTTACAAGTGTCCCTGTGACACGCGTCAAAACTTTCTCTCTTATACCTGCGCGAAAAGCATGTATTCGTTCTTAATACAGCGAAACAAGCTGTTTTAGACCGAAACGAGCTAAATGTGAACACATCGGTTTTACTAGTGTCCCTGTGACACGCCTTTAAAACTTTTTCTCTTATAACTGCGAGAAAAGCATGTATTCTTGCTTAATACAACGAAACAAGTTGTTTTAGACCGAAACGAGCTAAATCACAACACATCGGTTTTACAAGTGTTCTTCTGATACGCGTCAAAACGTTTTCTCTTATAACTGCGCGAAAAGCATGTATTCTTGCTTAATACAACGAAACAAGCTGTTTTAGACCGAAACGAGCTAAATCACAACACATCGGTTTTACAAGTGTTCCTCTGATACGCCTCAAAACTTTTTCTCTTATAACTGCGCGAAAAGCATGTATTCTTGCTTAATACAACGAAACAAGCTGTTTTAGACCGAAACGAGCTAAATCACAACACATCGGTTTTACAAGTGTTCCTCTGATACGCGTCTAAACTTTTTCTCTTATAACTGCGCGAAAAGCAGGTATTCGTGCTTAATACGACGAAACAAGCTGTTTTAGACCGAAACGAGCTAAATCTGAAAACATCGGTTTTACAAGTGTTCCTGTGACACGCGTCAAAACTTTTTCTTTTATAACTGCGCGAAAAGCATGTATTCTTGCTTAATACAGCGAAACAAGCTGTTTTAGACCGAAACGAGGTAAATCTGAACACATTGGTTTTACAAGTGTTCCTCTGATACGCGTCAAAACGTTTTCTCTGATAACTGCATGAAAAGAATGTATTCTTGCTTAATACAACGAAACAAGCTGTTTTAGACCGAAACGAGCTAAATCACAACACATCGGTTTTACAAGTGTTCCTCTGATACGCGTCAAAACTTTTTCTCTAATAACTGCGCGAAAAGCATGTATTCGTGCTTAGTTCAACGAAACAAGCTGTTTTAGACCGAAACGAGGTTAATCTGAACACATCGGTTTTACAAGTGTCCCTGTGACACGCGTCAAAACATTTTCTCTTATAACTGCGCGAAAAGCATGTATTCTTGCTTAATACAGCGAAACAAGCTGTTTTAGACCGAAACGAGCTAAATCACAACACATCGGTTTTACAAGTGATCCTCTGATACGCGTCAAAACCTTTTTCTCTTATAACTGCGCGAAAAGCATGTATTCGTGCTTAATACAACGTAACAAGTTGTTTTAGACCGAAACGAGCTAAATTTGAACACATCGGTTTTACAAGTGTCCCTGTGACACGCGTCAAAACTTTTTCTCTTATAACTGCGCGAAAAGCATGTATTCTTGCTTAATACAGCGAAACAAGCTGTTTTAGACCGAAACGAGATAAATCACAACACAACGGTTTTACAAGTGTTCCTCTGATACGCGTCTAAACTTTTTCTCTTATAACTGGGCGAAAAGCATGTATTCGTGCTTAATACGACGAAACAAGCTGTTTTAGACCGAAACGAGCTAAATCTGAACACCGGTTTTACAAGTGTCCCTGTCAAAACTTTTTCTCTTATAACTGCGCGACAAGCATGTATTCTTGCTTAATACAGCGAAACAAGCTGTTTTAGACCCAAACGAGTTAAATCACAACACATCGATTTTACAAGTGTTCCTCTGATACGCGTCTAAACTTTTTCTCTTATAACTGCGCGAAAAGCATGTATTCGTGCTTAATACAACGAAACAAGCTGTTTTACACCAAAACGAGCTAGATCTGAACACATCGGTTTTACAAGTGTCCCTGTGACACGCGTCAAAAATTTTTCTCTTATAACTGCGCGAAAAGCACGTATTCTTGCTTAATACAGCGAAACAAGTTGTTTTAGACCGAAACGAGCTAAATCACAACACATCGGTTTTACAAGTGTTCCTCTGATACGCGTCAAAACTTTTTCTCTTATAACTGCGCGAAAAGCATGTATTCTTGCTTAATACAACGAAACAAGCTGTTTTAGACCGAAACGAGCTAAATCACAACACATCGGTTTTACAAGTGTTCCTCTGATACGCGTCTAAACTTTTTCTCTTATAACTGCGCGAAAAGCATGTATTCGTGCTTAATACAACGAAACAAGCTGTTTTACACCAAAACGAGCTAGATCTGAACACATCGGTTTTACAAGTGTCCCTGTGACACGCGTCAAAAATTTTTCTCTTGTAACTGCGCGAAAAGCACGTATTCTTGCTTAATACAACGAAACAAGCTGCTTTAGACCGAAACGAGCTAAATCTGAACTAATCGGTTTTACAAGTGTCCCTGTGACACGCGTCAAAACTTTTTCTCTTATAACTGCGCGAAAAGCATGTATTCTTGCCTAATACAGCGAAACAACCTGTTTTAGACCGAAACGAGCTAAATCACAACACATCGGTTTTACAAGTGTTCCTCTGATACGCGTCAAAACTTTTTTCTCTTATAACTGCGCGAAAAGCATGTATTCGTGCTTAGTTCAACGAAACAAGCTGTTTTAAACCGAAACGAGCTAAATCTGAACACATCGGTTTTACAAGTGTCCCTGTGACACGCGTCAAAACTTTTTCTCTTATAACTGCGCGAAAAGCATGTATTCGTGCTTAATACGACGAAACAAGCTGTTTTAGACCGAAACGAGCTAAATCTGAACACATCGGTTTTACAAGTGTTCCTGTGACACGCGTCAAAACTTTTTCTCTTATAACTGCGCGAAAAGCATGTATTCTTGCTTAATACAACGAAACAAGCTGTTTTAGACCGAAACGAGCTAAATCACAACACATTGGTTTACAAGTGTCCCTGTGACACGCGTCAAAACTTTTTCTCTTATAACTGCGCGAAAAGCATGTATTCTTGCTTAATACAGCGAAACAAGCTGTTTTAGACCGAAACGAGCTAAATCACAACACATCGGTTTTTACAAGTGTTCCTCTGATACGCGTCAAAATTTTTTTCTTTTATAACTGCGCGAAAAGCATGTATTCGTGCTTAGTTCAACGAAACAAGCTGTTTTAGACCGAAACGAGGTAAATCTGAACACATCGGTTTTACAAGTGTCCCTGTGACACGCGTCAAAACTTTTTCTCTTATAACTGCGCGAAAAGCATGTATTCTTGCTTAATGCAGCGAAACAAGCTCTTTTAGACCGAAACGAGCTAAATCCCAACACATCGGTTTTACAAGTGTTCCTCTGATACGCGTCAAAACTTTTTCTCTTGTAACCGCGCGAAAAGCACGTATTCTTGCTTAATACAGCGAAACAAGTTGTTTTTGACCGAAACGAGCTAAATCTGAACACATCGGTTTTACAAGTGTCCCAGGGAGTGACACGCGTCAAAACTTTTTCTTTTATACCTGCGCGAAAAGCATGTATTCGTGCTTAATACAGCGAAACAAGCTGTTTTAGACCGAAACGAGCTAAATCTGAACACATCGGTTTTACTAGTGTCCCTCTGATACGCGTCAAAACTTTTTTCTCTTATAACTGCGCGAAAAGCATGTATTCGTGCTTAGTTCAACGAAACAAGCTGTTTTAGACCGAAACGAGGTAAATCTGAACACATCGGTTTTACAAGTGTCCCTGTGACACGCGTCAAAACTTTTTCTCTTATAACTGCGCGAAAAGCATGTATTCTTGCTTAATGCAGCGAAACAAGCTGTTTTAGACCGAAACGAGCTAAATCACAACACATCGGTTTTACAAGTGTTCCTCTGATACGCGTCAAAACTTTTTCTCTTATAACTGCGCGAAAAGCATGTATTCGTTCTTAATACAGCGAAACAAGCTGTTTTAGACCGAAACGAGCTAAATCTGAACACATCGGTTTTACTAGTGTCCCTGTGACACGCCTTTAAAACTTTTTCTCTTATAACTGCGAGAAAAGCATGTATTCTTGCTTAATACAACGAAACAAGTTGTTTTAGACCGAAACGAGCTAAATCACAACAGATCGGTTTTACAAGTGTTCCTCTGATACGCGTCTAAACTTTTTCTCTTATAACTGCGCGAAAAGCATGTATTCGTGCTTAATACAACGAAACAGGCTGTTTTAGACCGAAACGAGTTAAATCACAACACATCGGTTTTACAAGTGTTCCTCTGATACGCGTCAAAACATTTTCTCTTATAACTGCGCGAAAAGCATGTAATCTTGTTTAATACAACGAAACAAGCTGTTTTAGACCGAAACGAGCTAAATCTGAACACATCGGTTTTACAAGTGTCCCTGTGACACGCGTCAAAACTTTTTCTCTTATAACTGCGCGAAAAGCATGTATTCTTGCTTAATGCAGCGAAACAAGCTGTTTTAGACCGAAACGAGCTAAATCACAACACATCGGTTTTACAAGTGTTCCTCTGATACGCGTCAAAACTTTTTCTCTTATAACTGCGCGAAAAGCATGTATTCGTGCTTAATACAGCGAAACAAGCTGTTTTAGACCGAAACGAGCTAAATCTGAACACATCGGTTTTACAAGTGTCCCTGTGACACGCGTCAAAACTTTCTCTCTTATACCTGCGCGAAAAGCATGTATTCGTTCTTAATACAGCGAAACAAGCTGTTTTAGACCGAAACGAGCTAAATCTGAACACATCGGTTTTACTAGTGTCCCTGTGACACGCCTTTAAAACTTTTTCTCTTATAACTGCGAGAAAAGCATGTATTCTTGCTTAATACAACGAAACAAGTTGTTTTAGACCGAAACGAGCTAAATCACAACAGATCGGTTTTACAAGTGTTCCTCTGATACGCGTCTAAACTTTTTCTCTTATAACTGCGCGAAAAGCATGTATTCGTGCTTAATACAACGAAACAGGCTGTTTTAGACCGAAACGAGTTAAATCACAACACATCGGTTTTACAAGTGTCCCTGTGACACGCGTCAAAACTTTTTCTCTTATAACTGCGCGAAAAGCATGTATTCGTGCTTAATACGACGAAACAAGCTGTTTTAGACCGAAACGAGCTAAATCTGAACATATCGGTTTTACAAGTGTCCCTGTGACACGCGTCAAAACTTTTTCTCTTATAACTGCGCGAAAAGCATGTATTCTTGCTTAATACAGCGAAACAAGCTGTTTTAGACCAAAACGAGCTAAATCACAACACATCGGTTTTACAAGTGTTCCTCTGATACGCGTCAAAACTTTTTTCTCTCATAACTGCGCGAAAAGCATGTATTCGTGCTTAGTTCAACGAAACAAGCTGTTTTAGACCGAAACGAGCTAAATCACAACACATCGGTTTTACAAGTGTTCTTCTGATACGCGTCAAAACTTTTTCTCTTATAACTGCGCGAAAAGCATGTATTCTTGCTTAATACAACGAAACAAGCTGTTTTAGACCGAAACGAGCTAAATCACAACACATCGGTTTTACAAGTGTTCCTCTGATACGCCTCAAAACTTTTTCTCTTATAACTGCGCGAAAAGCATGTATTCTTGCTTAATACAACGAAACAAGCTGTTTTAGACCGAAACGAGCTAAATCACAACACATCGGTTTTACAAGTGTTCCTCTGATACGCGTCTAAACTTTTTCTCTTATAACTGCGCGAAAAGCATGTATTCGTGCTTAATACGACGAAACAAGCTGTTTTAGACCGAAACGAGCTAAATCTGAAAACATCGGTTTTACAAGTGTTCCTGTGACACGCGTCAAAACTTTTTCTCTTATAACTGCGCGAAAAGCATGTATTCTTGCTTAATACAGCGAAACAAGCTGTTTTAGACCGAAACGAGGTAAATCTGAACACATTGGTTTTACAAGTGTTCCTCTGATACGCGTCAAAACGTTTTCTCTGATAACTGCATGAAAAGAATGTATTCTTGCTTAATACAACGAAACAAGCTGTTTTAGACCGAAACGAGCTAAATCACAACACATCGGTTTTACAAGTGTTCCTCTGATACGCGTCAAAACTTTTTCTCTAATTACTGCGCGAAAAGCATGTATTCGTGCTTAGTTCAACGAAACAAGCTGTTTTAGACCGAAACGAGGTTAATCTGAACACATCGGTTTTACAAGTGTCCCTGTGACACGCGTCAAAACTTTTTCTCTTATAACTGCGCGAAAAGCATGTATTCTTGCCTAATACAGCGAAACAAGCTGTTTTAGACCGAAACGAGCTAAATCACAACACATCGGTTTTACAAGTGATCCTCTGATACGCGTCAAAACCTTTTTCTCTTATAACTGCGCGAAAAGCATGTATTCGTGCTTAATACAACGTAACAAGTTGTTTTAGACCGAAACGAGCTAAATTTGAACACATCGGTTTTACAAGTGTCCCTGTGACACGCGTCAAAACTTTTTCTCTTATAACTGCGCGAAAAGCATGTATTCTTGCTTAATACAGCGAAACAAGCTGTTTTAGACCGAAACGAGATAAATCACAACACAACGGTTTTACAAGTGTTCCTCTGATACGCGTCTAAACTTTTTCTCTTATAACTGCGCGAAAAGCATGTATTCGTGCTTAATACGACGAAACAAGCTGTTTTAGACCGAAACGAGCTAAATCTGAACACCGGTTTTACAAGTGTTCCTGTCAAAACTTTTTCTCTTATAACTGCGCGACAAGCATGTATTCTTGCTTAATACAGCGAAACAAGCTGTTTTAGACCCAAACGAGTTAAATCACAACACATCGATTTTACAAGTGTTCCTCTGATACGCGTCTAAACTTTTTCTCTTATAACTGCGCGAAAGGCATGTATTCTTGCTTAATACAACGAAACAAGCTGTTTTAGACCGAAACGAGCTAGATCTGAACACATCGGTTTTACAAGTGTCCCTGTGACACACGTCAAAACTTTTTCTCTTATAACTGCGCGAAAAGCACGTATTCTTGCTTAATACAGCGAAACAAGTTGTTTTAGACCAAAACGCGCTAAATCACAACACATCGGTTTTACAAGTGTTCCTCTGATACGCGTCAAAACTTTTTTCTCTTATAACTGCGCGAAAAGCATGTATTCGTGCTCAATACAATGAAACAAGTTGTTTTAAACCGAAACGAGCTTAATCTGAACACATCGGTTTTACAAGTGTCCCTGTGACACGCGTCAAAACTTTTTCTCTTATAACTGCGCGAAAAGCATGTATTCTTGCTTAATTCAGCGAAACAAGCTGTTTTAGACCGAAACGAGCTAAATCACAACACATCGGTTTTACAAGTGTCCCTGTGACACGCGTCAAATCTTTTTCTCTTATAACTGCGCGAAAAGCATGTATTCTTGCTAAATACAGCGAAACAAGCTGTTTTAGACCGAAACGAGCTAAATCACAACACATCGGTTTTACAAGTGTTCCTCTGATACGCGTCAAAACTTTTTTCTCTTATAACTGCGCGAAAAGCATGTATTCGTGCTTAGTTCAACGAAACAAGCTGTTTTAGACCGAAACGAGGTAAATCTGAACACATCGGTTTTACAAGTGTCCCTGTGACACGCGTCAAAACTTTTTCTCTTATAACTGCGCGAAAAGCATGTATTCTTGCTTAATGCAGCGAAACAAGCTGTTTTAGACCGAAACGAGCTAAATCACAACACATCGGTTTTACAAGTGTTCCTCTGATACGCGTCAAAACTTTTTCTCTTATAACTGCGCGAAAAGCATGTATTCTTGCTTAATACAACGAAACAAGCTGTTTTAGACCGAAACGAGCTAAATCACAACACATCGGTTTTACAAGTGTTCCTCTGATACGCGTCTAAACTTTTTCTCTTATAACTGCGCGAAAAGCATGTATTCGTGCCTAATACAACGAAACAAGCTGTTTTACACCAAAACGAGCTAGATCTGAACACATCGGTTTTACAAGTGTCCCTGTGACACGCCTTTAAAACTTTTTCTCTTATAACTGCGAGAAAAGCATGTATTCTTGCTTAATACAACGAAACAAGTTGTTTTAGACCGAAACGAGCTAAATCACAACAGATCGGTTTTACAAGTGTTCCTCTGATACGCGTCTAAACTTTTTCTCTTATAACTGCGCGAAAAGCATGTATTCGTGCTTAATATAACGAAACAAGCTGTTTTAGACCGAAACGAGCTAAATCTGAACACATCGGTTTTACAAGTGTCCCTGTGACACGCGTCAAAACTTTTTCTCTTATAACTGCGCGAAAAGCATGTATTCGTGCTTAATACGACGAAACAAGCTGTTTTAGACCGAAACGAGCTAAATCTGAACATATCGGTTTTACAAGTGTCCCTGTGACACGCGTCAAAACGTTTTCTCTTATAACTGCGCGAAAAGCATGTATTCTTGCTTAATACAGCGAAACAAGCTGTTTTAGACCAAAACGAGCTAAATCACAACACATCGGTTTTACAAGTGTTCCTCTGATACGCGTCAAAACTTTTTTCTCTTATAACTGCGCGAAAAGCATGTATTCGTGCTTAGTTCAACGAAACAAGCTGTTTTAGACCGAAACGAGCTAAATCACAACACATCGGTTTTACAAGTGTTCTTCTGATACGCGTCAAAACTTTTTCTCTTGTAACTGCGCGAAAAGCATGTATTCTTGCTTAATACAACGAAACAAGCTGTTTTAGACCGAAACGAGCTAAATCACAACACATCGGTTTTACAAGTGTTCCTCTGATACGCCTCAAAACTTTTTCTCTTATATCTGCGCGACAAGCATGTATTCTTGCTTAATACAACGAAACAAGCTGTTTTAGACCGAAACGAGCTAAATCTGAACACATCGGTTTTACAAGTGTCCCTGTGACACGCGTCAAAACTTTTTCTCTTATAACTGCGCGAAAAGCATGTATTCGTGCTTAATACGACGAAACAAGCTGTTTTAGACCGAAACGAGCTAAATCACAACACATCGGTTTTACAAGTGTTCCTCTGATACGCGTCTAAACTTTTTCTCTTATAACTGCGCGAAAAGCATGTATTCGTGCCTAATACAACGAAACAAGCTGTTTTACACCAAACCAGCTAGATCTGAACACATCGGTTTTACAAGTGTCCCTGTGACACGCGTCAAAACTTTTTCTCTTGCAACTGCGCGAAAAGCACGTATTCTTGCTTAATACAGCGAAACAAGCTGTTCTAGACCGAAACGAGCTAAATCTGAACACATCGGTTTTACAAGTGTCCCTCTGACACGCGTCAAAACTTTTTCTCTTATACCTGCGCGAAAAGCATGTATTCGTGCTTAATACAGCGAAACAAGCTGTTTTAGACCGAAACGAGCTAAATCTGAACACATCGGTTTTACAAGTGTTCCTCTGATACGCGTCAAAACTTTTTTTCTCTTATAACTGCGCGAAAAGCATGTATTCGTGCTTAATACGACGAAACAAGCTGTTTTAGACCGAAACGAGCTAAATCTGAACACATCGGTTTTACAAGTGTCCCTGTGACACGCGTCAAAAATTTTTCTCTTATAACTGCGCGAAAAGCATGTATTCGTGCTTAGTTCAACGAAACAAGCTGTTTTAGACCGAAACGAGGTAAATCACAACACATCGGTTTTACAAGTGTCCCTGTGACACGCGTCAAAACTTTCTCTCTTATACCTGCGCGAAAAGCATGTATTCTTGCTTAATACAGCGAAACAAGCTGTTTTAGACCGAAACGAGCTAAATCTGAACACATCGGTTTTACAAGTGTCCCTGTGACACGCGTCAAAACTTTTTCTCTTGTAACTGCATGAAAAGAATGTATTCTTGCTTAATACAACGAAACAAGCTGTTTTAGACCGAAACGAGCTAAATCACAACACATCGGTTTTACAAGTGTTCCTCTGATACGCGTCAAAACTTTTTCTCTAATAACTGCGCGAAAAGCATGTATTCGTGCTTAGTTCAACGAAACAAGCTGTTTTAGACCGAAACGAGGTTAATCTGAACACATCGGTTTTACAAGTGTCCCTGTGACACGCGTCAAAACTTTTTCTCTTATAACTGCGCGAAAAGCATGTATTCTTGCTTAATACAGCGAAACAAGCTGTTTTAGACCGAAACGAGCTAAATCACAACACATCTGTTTTACAAGTGATCCTCTGATACGCGTCAAAACCTTTTTCTCTTATAACTGCGCGAAAAGCATGTATTCGTGCTTAATACAACGTAACAAGTTGTTTTAGACCGAAACGAGCTAAATTTGAACACATCGGTTTTACAAGTGTCCCTGTGACACGCGTCAAAACTTTTTCTCTTATAACTGCGCGAAAAGCATGTATTCTTGCTTAATACAGCGAAACAAGCTGTTTTAGACCGAAACGAGATAAATCACAACACAACGGTTTTACAAGTGTTCCTCTGATACGCGTCTAAACTTTTTCTCTTATAACTGCGCGAAAAGCATGTATTCGTGCTTAATACGACGAAACAAGCTGTTTTAGACCGAAACGAGCTAAATCTGAACACCGGTTTTACAAGTGTTCCTGTCAAAACTTTTTCTCTTATAACTGCGCGACAAGCATGTATTCTTGCTTAATACAGCGAAACAAGCTGTTTTAGACCCAAACGAGTTAAATCACAACACATCGATTTTACAAGTGTTCCTCTGATACGCGTCTAAACTTTTCTCTTATAACTGCGCGAAAGGCATGTATTCTTGCTTAATACAACGAAACAAGCTGTTTTAGACCGAAACGAGCTAGATCTGAACACATCGGTTTTACAAGTGTCCCTGTGACACACGTCAAAACTTTTTCTCTTATAACTGCGCGAAAAGCACGTATTCTTGCTTAATACAGCGAAACAAGTTGTTTTAGACCAAAACGCGCTAAATCACAACACATCGGTTTTACAAGTGTTCCTCTGATACGCGTCAAAACTTTTTTCTCTTATAACTGCGCGAAAAGCATGTATTCGTGCTCAATACAATGAAACAAGTTGTTTTAAACCGAAACGAGCTTAATCTGAACACATCGGTTTTACAAGTGTCCCTGTGACACGCGTCAAAACTTTTTCTCTTATAACTGCGCGAAAAGCATGTATTCTTGCTTAATTCAGCGAAACAAGCTGTTTTAGACCGAAACGAGCTAAATCACAACACATCGGTTTTACAAGTGTCCCTGTGACACGCGTCAAATCTTTTTCTCTTATTACTGCGCGAAAAGCATGTATTCTTGCTAAATACAGCGAAACAAGCTGTTTTAGACCGAAACGAGCTAAATCACAACACATCGGTTTTACAAGTGTTCCTCTGATACGCGTCAAAACTTTTTTCTCTTATAACTGCGCGAAAAGCATGTATTCGTGCTTAGTTCAACGAAACAAGCTGTTTTAGACCGAAACGAGGTAAATCTGAACACATCGGTTTTACAAGTGTCCCTGTGACACGCGTCAAAACTTTTTCTCTTATAACTGCGCGAAAAGCATGTATTCTTGCTTAATGCAGCGAAACAAGCTGTTTTAGACCGAAACGAGCTAAATCACAACACATCGGTTTTACAAGTGTTCCTCTGATACGCGTCAAAACTTTTTCTCTTATAACTGCGCGAAAAGCATGTATTCTTGCTTAATACAACGAAACAAGCTGTTTTAGACCGAAACGAGCTAAATCACAACACATCGGTTTTACAAGTGTTCCTCTGATACGCGTCTAAACTTTTTCTCTTATAACTGCGCGAAAAGCATGTATTCGTGCCTAATACAACGAAACAAGCTGTTTTACACCAAAACGAGCTAGATCTGAACACATCGGTTTTACAAGTGTCCCTGTGACACGCCTTTAAAACTTTTTCTCTTATAACTGCGAGAAAAGCATGTATTCTTGCTTAATACAACGAAACAAGTTGTTTTAGACCGAAACGAGCTAAATCACAACAGATCGGTTTTACAAGTGTTCCTCTGATACGCGTCTAAACTTTTTCTCTTATAACTGCGCGAAAAGCATGTATTCGTGCTTAATACAACGAAACAAGCTGTTTTAGACCGAAACGAGCTAAATCTGAACACATCGGTTTTACAAGTGTCCCTGTGACACGCGTCAAAACTTTTTCTCTTATAACTGCGCGAAAAGCATGTATTCGTGCTTAGTTCAACGAAACAAGCTGTTTTAGACCGAAACGAGGTAAATCTGAACACATCGGTTTTACAAGTGTCCCTGTGACACGCGTCAAAACTTTTTCTCTTATAACTGCGCGAAAAGCATGTATTCTTGCTTAATACAGCGAAACAAGCTGTTTTAGACCAAAACGAGCTAAATCACAACACATCGGTTTTACAAGTGTTCCTCTGATACGCGTCAAAACTTTTTTCTCTTATAACTGCGCGAAAAGCATGTATTCGTGCTTAGTTCAACGAAACAAGCTGTTTTAGACCGAAACGAGCTAAATCACAACACATCGGTTTTACAAGTGTTCCTCTGATACGCCTCAAAACTTTTTCTCTTATATCTGCGCGACAAGCATGTATTCTTGCTTAATACAACGAAACAAGCTGTTTTAGACCGAAACGAGCTAAATCTGAACACATCGGTTTTACAAGTGTCCCTGTGACACGCGTCAAAACTTTTTCTCTTATAACTGCGCGAAAAGCATGTATTCGTGTTTAATACGACGAAACAAGCTGTTTTAGACCGAAACGAGCTAAATCACAACACATCGGTTTTACAAGTGTTCCTCTGATACGCGTCTAAACTTTTTCTCTTATAACTGCGCGAAAAGCATGTATTCGTGCTTAATACGACGAAACAAGCTGTTTTAGACCGAAACGAGCTAAATCTGAAAACATCGGTTTTACAAGTGTTCCTGTGACACGCGTCAAAACTTTTTCTCTTATAACTGCGCGAAAAGCATGTATTCTTGCTTAATACAGCGAAACAAGCTGTTTTAGACCGAAACGAGGTAAATCTGAACACATTGGTTTTACAAGTGTTCCTCTGATACGCGTCAAAACGTTTTCTCTGATAACTGCATGAAAAGAATGTATTCTTGCTTAATACAACGAAACAAGCTGTTTTAGACCGAAACGAGCTAAATCACAACACATCGGTTTTACAAGTGTTCCTCTGATACGCGTCAAAACTTTTTCTCTAATAACTGCGCGAAAAGCATGTATTCGTGCTTAGTTCAACGAAACAAGCTGTTTTAGACCGAAACGAGGTTAATCTGAACACATCGGTTTTACAAGTGTCCCTGTGACACGCGTCAAAACTTTTTCTCTTATAACTGCGCGAAAAGCATGTATTCTTGCTTAATACAGCGAAACAAGCTGTTTTAGACCGAAACGAGCTAAATCACAACACATCGGTTTTACAAGTGATCCTCTGATACGCGTCAAAACCTTTTTCTCTTATAACTGCGCGAAAAGCATGTATTCGTGCTTAATACAACGTAACAAGTTGTTTTAGACCGAAACGAGCTAAATTTGAACACATCGGTTTTACAAGTGTCCCTGTGACACGCGTCAAAACTTTTTCTCTTATAACTGCGCGAAAAGCATGTATTCTTGCTTAATACAGCGAAACAAGCTGTTTTAGACCGAAACGAGATAAATCACAACACAACGGTTTTACAAGTGTTCCTCTGATACGCGTCTAAACTTTTTCTCTTATAACTGCGCGAAAAGCATGTATTCGTGCTTAATACGACGAAACAAGCTGTTTTAGACCGAAACGAGCTAAATCTGAACACCGGTTTTACAAGTGTTCCTGTCAAAACTTTTTCTCTTATAACTGCGCGACAAGCATGTATTCTTGCTTAATACAGCGAAACAAGCTGTTTTAGACCCAAACGAGTTAAATCACAACACATCGATTTTACAAGTGTTCCTCTGATACGCGTCTAAACTTTTTCTCTTATAACTGCGCGAAAGGCATGTATTCTTGCTTAATACAAAGAAACAAGCTGTTTTAGACCGAAACGAGCTAGATCTGAACACATCGGTTTTACAAGTGTCCCTGTGACACACGTCAAAACTTTTTCTCTTATAACTGCGCGAAAAGCACGTATTCTTGCTTAATACAGCGAAACAAGTTGTTTTAGACCAAAACGCGCTAAATCACAACACATCGGTTTTACAAGTGTTCCTCTGATACGCGTCAAAACTTTTTTCTCTTATAACTGCGCGAAAAGCATGTATTCTTGCTTAATTCAGCGAAACAAGCTGTTTTAGACCGAAACGAGCTAAATCACAACACATCGGTTTTACAAGTGTCCCTGTGACACGCGTCAAATCTTTTTCTCTTATAACTGCGCGAAAAGCATGTATTCTTGCTAAATACAGCGAAACAAGCTGTTTTAGACCGAAACGAGCTAAATCACAACACATCGGTTTTACAAGTGTTCCTCTGATACGCGTCAAAACTTTTTTCTCTTATAACTGCGCGAAAAGCATGTATTCGTGCTTAGTTCAACGAAACAAGCTGTTTTAGACCGAAACGAGGTAAATCTGAACACATCGGTTTTACAAGTGTCCCTGTGACACGCGTCAAAACTTTTTCTCTTATAACTGCGCGAAAAGCATGTATTCGTGCCTAATACAACGAAACAAGCTGTTTTACACCAAAACGAGCTAGATCTGAACACATCGGTTTTACAAGTGTCCCTGTGACACGCCTTTAAAACTTTTTCTCTTATAACTGCGAGAAAAGCATGTATTCTTGCTTAATACAACGAAACAAGTTGTTTTAGACCGAAACGAGCTAAATCACAACAGATCGGTTTTACAAGTGTTCCTCTGATACGCGTCTAAACTTTTTCTCTTATAACTGCGCGAAAAGCATGTATTCGTGCTTAATACAACGAAACAAGCTGTTTTAGACCGAAACGAGCTAAATCTGAACACATCGGTTTTACAAGTGTCCCTGTGACACGCGTCAAAACTTTTTCTCTTATAACTGCGCGAAAAGCATGTATTCGTGCTTAATACGACGAAACAAGCTGTTTTAGACCGAAACGAGCTAAATCTGAACATATCGGTTTTACAAGTGTCCCTGTGACACGCGTCAAAACGTTTTCTCTTATAACTGCGCGAAAAGCATGTATTCTTGCTTAATACAGCGAAACAAGCTGTTTTAGACCAAAACGAGCTAAATCACAACACATCGGTTTTACAAGTGTTCCTCTGATACGCGTCAAAACTTTTTTCTCTTATAACTGCGCGAAAAGCATGTATTCGTGCTTAGTTCAACGAAACAAGCTGTTTTAGACCGAAACGAGCTAAATCACAACACATCGGTTTTACAAGTGTTCTTCTGATACGCGTCAAAACTTTTTCTCTTGTAACTGCGCGAAAAGCATGTATTCTTGCTTAATACAACGAAACAAGCTGTTTTAGACCGAAACGAGCTAAATCACAACACATCGGTTTTACAAGTGTTCCTCTGATACGCCTCAAAACTTTTTCTCTTATATCTGCGCGACAAGCATGTATTCTTGCTTAATACAACGAAACAAGCTGTTTTAGACCGAAACGAGCTAAATCTGAACACATCGGTTTTACAAGTGTCCCTGTGACACGCGTCAAAACTTTTTCTCTTATAACTGCGCGAAAAGCATGTATTCGTGCTTAATACGACGAAACAAGCTGTTTTAGACCGAAACGAGCTAAATCACAACACATCGGTTTTACAAGTGTTCCTCTGATACGCGTCTAAACTTTTTCTCTTATAACTGCGCGAAAAGCATGTATTCGTGCCTAATACAACGAAACAAGCTGTTTTACACCAAACCAGCTAGATCTGAACACATCGGTTTTACAAGTGTCCCTGTGACACGCGTCAAAACTTTTTCTCTTGCAACTGCGCGAAAAGCACGTATTCTTGCTTAATACAGCGAAACAAGCTGTTCTAGACCGAAACGAGCTAAATCTGAACACATCGGTTTTACAAGTGTCCCTCTGACACGCGTCAAAACTTTTTCTCTTATACCTGCGCGAAAAGCATGTATTCGTGCTTAATACAGCGAAACAAGCTATTTTAGACCGAAACGAGCTAAATCTGAACACATCGGTTTTACAAGTGTTCCTCTGATACGCGTCAAAACTTTTTTTCTCTTATAACTGCGCGAAAAGCATGTATTCGTGCTTAATACGACGAAACAAGCTGTTTTAGACCGAAACGAGCTAAATCTGAACACATCGGTTTTACAAGTGTCCCTGTGACACGCGTCAAAAATTTTTCTCTTATAACTGCGCGAAAAGCATGTATTCGTGCTTAGTTCAACGAAACAAGCTGTTTTAGACCGAAACGAGGTAAATCACAACACATCGGTTTTACAAGTGTCCCTGTGACACGCGTCAAAACTTTCTCTCTTATACCTGCGCGAAAAGCATGTATTCTTGCTTAATACAGCGAAACAAGCTGTTTTAGACCGAAACGAGCTAAATCTGAACACATCGGTTTTACAAGTGTCCCTGTGACACGCGTCAAAACTTTTTCTCTTGTAACTGCGCGAAAAGCACGTATTCTTGCTTAATAC
This sequence comes from Amblyomma americanum, assembly GCF_052857255.1. Taxonomy (NCBI): domain Eukaryota; kingdom Metazoa; phylum Arthropoda; class Arachnida; order Ixodida; family Ixodidae; genus Amblyomma; species Amblyomma americanum. Next base: position 108,159 of record NW_027526695.1, on the reverse strand, counting down.
AGCGAAACAAGCTGTTCTAGACCGAAACGAGCTAAATCTGAACACATCGGTTTTACAAGTGTTCCTCTGATACGCGTCAAAACGTTTTCTCTGATAACTGCATGAAAAGAATGTATTCTTGCTTAATACAACGAAACAAGCTGTTTTAGACCGAAACGAGCTAAATCACAACACATCGGTTTTACAAGTGTTCCTCTGATACGCGTCAAAACTTTTTCTCTAATAACTGCGCGAAAAGCATGTATTCGTGCTTAGTTCAACGAAACAAGCTGTTTTAGACCGAAACGAGGTTAATCTGAACACATCGGTTTTACAAGTGTCCCTGTGACACGCGTCAAAACTTTTTCTCTTATAACTGCGCGAAAAGCATGTATTCTTGCTTAATACAGCGAAACAAGCTGTTTTAGACCGAAACGAGCTAAATCACAACACATCTGTTTTACAAGTGATCCTCTGATACGCGTCAAAACCTTTTTCTCTTATAACTGCGCGAAAAGCATGTATTCGTGCTTAATACAACGTAACAAGTTGTTTTAGACCGAAACGAGCTAAATTTGAACACATCGGTTTTACAAGTGTCCCTGTGACACGCGTCAAAACTTTTTCTCTTATAACTGCGCGAAAAGCATGTATTCTTGCTTAATACAGCGAAACAAGCTGTTTTAGACCGAAACGAGATAAATCACAACACAACGGTTTTACAAGTGTTCCTCTGATACGCGTCTAAACTTTTTCTCTTATAACTGCGCGAAAAGCATGTATTCGTGCTTAATACGACGAAACAAGCTGTTTTAGACCGAAACGAGCTAAATCTGAACACCGGTTTTACAAGTGTTCCTGTCAAAACTTTTTCTCTTATAACTGCGCGACAAGCATGTATTCTTGCTTAATACAGCGAAACAAGCTGTTTTAGACCCAAACGAGTTAAATCACAACACATCGATTTTACAAGTGTTCCTCTGATACGCGTCTAAACTTTTTCTCTTATAACTGCGCGAAAGGCATGTATTCTTGCTTAATACAACGAAACAAGCTGTTTTAGACCGAAACGAGCTAGATCTGAACACATCGGTTTTACAAGTGTCCCTGTGACACACGTCAAAACTTTTTCTCTTATAACTGCGCGAAAAGCACGTATTCTTGCTTAATACAGCGAAACAAGTTGTTTTAGACCAAAACGCGCTAAATCACAACACATCGGTTTTACAAGTGTTCCTCTGATACGCGTCAAAACTTTTTTCTCTTATAACTGCGCGAAAAGCATGTATTCGTGCTCAATACAATGAAACAAGTTGTTTTAAACCGAAACGAGCTTAATCTGAACACATCGGTTTTACAAGTGTCCCTGTGACACGCGTCAAAACTTTTTCTCTTATAACTGCGCGAAAAGCATGTATTCTTGCTTAATTCAGCGAAACAAGCTGTTTTAGACCGAAACGAGCTAAATCACAACACATCGGTTTTACAAGTGTCCCTGTGACACGCGTCAAATCTTTTTCTCTTATAACTGCGCGAAAAGCATGTATTCTTGCTAAATACAGCGAAACAAGCTGTTTTAGACCGAAACGAGCTAAATCACAACACATCGGTTTTACAAGTGTTCCTCTGATACGCGTCAAAACTTTTTTCTCTTATAACTGCGCGAAAAGCATGTATTCGTGCTTAGTTCAACGAAACAAGCTGTTTTAGACCGAAACGAGGTAAATCTGAACACATCGGTTTTACAAGTGTCCCTGTGACACGCGTCAAAACTTTTTCTCTTATAACTGCGCGAAAAGCATGTATTCTTGCTTAATGCAGCGAAACAAGCTGTTTTAGACCGAAACGAGCTAAATCACAACACATCGGTTTTACAAGTGTTCCTCTGAAACGCGTCAAAACTTTTTCTCTTATAACTGCGCGAAAAGCATGTATTCTTGCTTAATACAACGAAACAAGCTGTTTTAGACCGAAACGAGCTAAATCACAACACATCGGTTTTACAAGTGTTCCTCTGATACGCGTCTAAACTTTTTCTCTTATAACTGCGCGAAAAGCATGTATTCGTGCCTAATACAACGAAACAAGCTGTTTTACACCAAAACGAGCTAGATCTGAACACATCGGTTTTACAAGTGTCCCTGTGACACGCCTTTAAAACTTTTTCTCTTATAACTGCGAGAAAAGCATGTATTCTTGCTTAATACAACGAAACAAGTTGTTTTAGACCGAAACGAGCTAAATCACAACAGATCGGTTTTACAAGTGTTCCTCTGATACGCGTCTAAACTTTTTCTCTTATAACTGCGCGAAAAGCATGTATTCGTGCTTAATACAACGAAACAAGCTGTTTTAGACCGAAACGAGCTAAATCTGAACACATCGGTTTTACAAGTGTCCCTGTGACACGCGTCAAAACTTTTTCTCTTATAACTGCGCGAAAAGCATGTATTCGTGCTTAATACGACGAAACAAGCTGTTTTAGACCGAAACGAGCTAAATCTGAACATATCGGTTTTACAAGTGTCCCTGTGACACGCGTCAAAACGTTTTCTCTTATAACTGCGCGAAAAGCATGTATTCTTGCTTAATACAGCGAAACAAGCTGTTTTAGACCAAAACGAGCTAAATCACAACACATCGGTTTTAGAAGTGTTCCTCTGATACGCGTCAAAACTTTTTTCTCTTATAACTGCGCGAAAAGCATGTATTCGTGCTTAGTTCAACGAAACAAGCTGTTTTAGACCGAAACGAGCTAAATCACAACACATCGGTTTTACAAGTGTTCTTCTGATACGCGTCAAAACTTTTTCTCTTGTAACTGCGCGAAAAGCATGTATTCTTGCTTAATACAACGAAACAAGCTGTTTTAGACCGAAACGAGCTAAATCACAACACATCGGTTTTACAAGTGTTCCTCTGATACGCCTCAAAACTTTTTCTCTTATATCTGCGCGACAAGCATGTATTCTTGCTTAATACAACGAAACAAGCTGTTTTAGACCGAAACGAGCTAAATCTGAACACATCGGTTTTACAAGTGTCCCTGTGACACGCGTCAAAACTTTTTCTCTTATAACTGCGCGAAAAGCATGTATTCGTGCTTAATACGACGAAACAAGCTGTTTTAGACCGAAACGAGCTAAATCACAACACATCGGTTTTACAAGTGTTCCTCTGATACGCGTCTAAACTTTTTCTCTTATAACTGCGCGAAAAGCATGTATTCGTGCCTAATACAACGAAACAAGCTGTTTTACACCAAACCAGCTAGATCTGAACACATCGGTTTTACAAGTGTCCCTGTGACACGCGTCAAAACTTTTTCTCTTGCAACTGCGCGAAAAGCACGTATTCTTGCTTAATACAGCGAAACAAGCTGTTCTAGACCGAAACGAGCTAAATCTGAACACATCGGTTTTACAAGTGTCCCTCTGACACGCGTCAAAACTTTTTCTCTTATACCTGCGCGAAAAGCATGTATTCGTGCTTAATACAGCGAAACAAGCTGTTTTAGACCGAAACGAGCTAAATCTGAACACATCGGTTTTACAAGTGTTCCTCTGATACGCGTCACAACTTTTTTTCTCTTATAACTGCGCGAAAAGCATGTATTCGTGCTTAATACGACGAAACAAGCTGTTTTAGACCGAAACGAGCTAAATCTGAACACATCGGTTTTACAAGTGTCCCTGTGACACGCGTCAAAAATTTTTCTCTTATAACTGCGCGAAAAGCATGTATTCGTGCTTAGTTCAACGAAACAAGCTGTTTTAGACCGAAACGAGGTAAATCACAACACATCGGTTTTACAAGTGTCCCTGTGACACGCGTCAAAACTTTCTCTCTTATACCTGCGCGAAAAGCATGTATTCTTGCTTAATACAGCGAAACAAGCTGTTTTAGACCAAAACGAGCTAAATCTGAACACATCGGTTTTACAAGTGTCCCTGTGACACGCGTCAAAACTTTTTCTCTTGTAACGGCGCGAAAAGCACGTATTCTTGCTTAATACAGCGAAACAAGCTGTTCTAGACCGAAACGAGCTAAATCTGAACACATCGGTTTTACAAGTGTCCCTCTGACACGCGTCAAAACTTTTTCTCTTATACCTGCGCGAAAAGCATGTATTCGTGCTTAATACAGCGAAACAAGCTGTTTTAGACCGAAACGAGCTAAATCTGAACACATCGGTTTTACAAGTGTTCCTCTGATACGCGTCAAAACTTTTTTCTCTTATAACTGCTCGAAAAGCATGTATTCGTGCTTAATACGACGAAACTAGCTGTTTTAGACCGAAACGAGCTAAATCTGAACACATCGGTTTTACAAGTGTCCCTGTGACACGCGTCAAAACTTTTTCTCTTATAACTGCGCGAAAAGCATGTATTCTTGCTTAATACAACGAAACAAGTTGTTTTAGACCGAAACGAGCTAAATCACAACAGATCGGTTTTACAAGTGTTCCTCTGATACGCGTCTAAACTTTTTCTCTTATAACTGCGCGATAAGCATGTATTCGTGCTTAATACAACGAAACAAGCTGTTTTAGACCGAAACGAGCTAAATCTGAACACTTCGGTTTTACAAGTGTCCCTGTGACACGCGTCAAAACTTTTTCTCTTATAACTGCGCGAAAAGCATGTATTCGTGCCTAATACGACGAAACAAGCTGTTTTAGACCGAAACGAGCTAAATCACAACACATCGGTTTTACAAGTGTCCCTGTGACACGCGTCAAATCTTTTTCTCTTATAACTGCGTGAAAAGCATGTATTCTTGCTTAATACAGCGAAACAAGCTGTTTTAGACCGAAACGAGCGAAATCACAACACATCGGTTTTACAAGTGTTCCTCTGATACGCGTCAAAACTTTTTTTTCTTATAACTGCGCGAAAAGCATGTATTCGTGCTTAGTTCAACGAAACAAGCTGTTTTAGACCGAAACGAGGTAAATCTGAACACATCGGTTTTACAAGTGTCCCTGTGACACGCGTCAAAACTTTTTCTCTTATAACTGCGCGAAAAGCATGTATTCTTGCTTAATACAGCGAAACAAGCTGTTTTAGACCGAAACGAGCTAAATCACAACACATCGGTTTTACAAGTGTTCCTCTGATACGCGTCAAAACTTTTTCTCTTATAACTGCGCGAAAAGCATGTATTCTTGCTTAATACAACGAAACAAGCTGTTTTAGACCGAAACGAGCTAAATCACAACACATCGGTTTTACAAGTGTTCCTCTGATACGCGTCTAAACTTTTTCTCTTATAACTGCGCGAAAAGCATGTATTCGTGCCTAATACAACGAAACAAGCTGTTTTACACCAAAACGAGCTAGATCTGAACACATCGGTTTTACAAGTGTCCCTGTGACACGCGTCAAAACTTTTTCTCTTGAAACTGCGCGAAAAGCACGTATTCTTGCTTAATACAGCGAAACAAGCTGTTCTAGACCGAAACGAGCTAAATCTGAACACATCGGTTTTACAAGTGTCCCTGTGACACGCGTCAAAACTTTCTCTCTTATACCTGCGCGAAAAGCATGTATTCGTGCTTAATACAGCGAAACAAGCTGTTTTAGACCGAAACGAGCTAAATCTGAACACATCGGTTTTACAAGTGTCCCTGTGACACGCGTCAAAACTTTTTCACTTGTAACTGCGCGAAAAGCACGTATTCTTGCTTAATACAGCGAAACAAGCTGTTCTAGACCGAAACGAGCTAAATCTGAACACATCGGTTTTACAAGTGTCCCTCCGACACGCGTCAAAACTTTTTCTCTTATACCTGCGCGAAAAGCATGTATTCGTGCTTAATACAGCGAAACAAGCTGTTTTAGACCGAAACGAGCTAAATCTGAACACATCGGTTTTACAAGTGTTCCTCTGATACGCGTCAAAACTTTTTTTCTCTTATAACTGCGCGAAAAGCATGTATTCGTGCTTAATACGACGAAACAAGCTGTTTTAGACCGAAACGAGCTAAATCTGAACACATCGGTTTTACAAGTGTCCCTGTGACACGCGTCAAAACTTTTTCTCTTATAACTGCGCGAAAAGCATGTATTCGTGCTTAGTTCAACGAAACAAGCTGTTTTAGACCGAAACGAGCTAAATCTGAACACATCGGTTTTACTAGTGTCCCTGTGACACGCCTTTAAAACTTTTTCTCTTATAACTGCGAGAAAAGCATGTATTCTTGCTTAATACAACGAAACAAGTTGTTTTAGACCGAAACGAGCTAAATCACAACAGATCGGTTTTACAAGTGTTCCTCTGATACGCGTCTAAACTTTTTCTCTTATAACTGCGCGAAAAGAATGTATTCGTGCCTAATACAACGAAACAAGCTGTTTTAGACCGAAACGAGCTAAATCTGAACACATCGGTTTTACAAGTGTCCCTGTGACACGCGTCAAAACTTTTTCTCTTATAACTGCGCGAAAAGCATGTATTCGTGCTTAATACGACGAAACAAGCTGTTTTAGACCGAAACGAGCTAAATCTGAACATATCGGTTTTACAAGTGTTCCTCTGATACGCCTCAAAACATTTTCTCTTATAACTGCGCGAAAAGCATGTATTCTTGCTTAATACAACGAAACAAGCTGTTTTAGACCGAAACGAGCTAAATCACAACACATCGGTTTTACAAGTGTTCCTCTGATACGCGTCAAAACGTTTTCTCTTATAACTGCGCGAAAAGCATGTATTCTTGCTTAATACAACGAAACAAGCTGTTTTAGACCGAAACGAGCTAAATCACAACACATCGGTTTTAAAAGTGTTCCTCTGATACGCGTCAAAACGTTTTCTCTTATAACTGCGCGAAAAGCATGAATTCTTGCTTAATACAACGAAACAAGCTGTTTTAGACCGAAACGAGTTAAATCACAACACATCGGTTTTACAAGTGTTCCTCTGATACGCGTCAAAACTTTTTTTCTCTTATAACTGCGCGAAAAGCATGTATTCGTGCTTAATACGACGAAACAAGCTGTTTTAGACCGAAACGAGCTAAATCTGAACACATCGGTTTTACAAGTGTCCCTGTGACAAGCGTCAAAACTTTTTCTCTTATAACTGCGCGAAAAGCATGTATTCTTGCTTAATACAGCGAAACAAGCTGTTTTAGACCAAAACGAGCTAAATCACAACACATCGGTTTTACAAGTGTTCCTCTGATACGCGTCAAAACTTTTTTCTCTTATAACTGCGCGAAAAGCATGTATTCGTGCTTAGTTCAACGAAACAAGCTGTTTTAGACAGAAACGAGCTAAATCACAACACATCGGTTTTACAAGTGTTCTTCTGATACGCGTCAAAACTTTTTCTCTTATAACTGCGCGAAAAGCATGTATTCTTGCTTAATACAACGAAACAAGCTGTTTTAGACCGAAACGAGCTAAATCACAACACATCGGTTTTACAAGTGTTCCTCTGATTCGCGTCAAAACTTTTTTCTCTTATAACTGCGCGAAAAGCATGTATTCGTGCTTAGTCTAACGAAACAAGCTGTTTTAGACCGAAACGGGGTAAATCTGAACACATCGGTTTTACAAGTGTCCCTGTGACACGCCTTTAATACTTTTTCTCTTATAACTGCGCGAAAAGCATGTATTCGTGCCTAATACGACGAAACAAGCTATTTTAGACCGAAACGAGCTAAATCTGAACACATCGGTTTTACAAGTGTCCCTGTAACGCGTCAAAACTTTTTCTCTTATAACTGCGCGAAAAGCATGTATTCTTGCTTAATACAGCGAAACAAGCTGTTTTAGACCAAAACGAGCTAAATCACGACACATCGGCTTTACAAGTGTTCCTCTGATACGCGTCAAATCTTTTTCTCTTATAACTGCGCGAAAACATGTATTCTTGCTTAATACAACTAAACAAGCTGTTTTAGACCGAAACGAGCTAAATCACAACACATCGGTTTTACAAGTGTTCTTCTGATACGCGTCAAAACTTTTTCTCTTATAACTGCGCGAAAAGCATGTATTCTTGCTTAATACAACGAAACAAGCTGTTTTAGACCGAAACGAGCTAAATCACAACACATCGGTTTTACAAGTGTTCCTCTGATACGCGTCAAAACTTTTTTCTCTTATAACTGCGCGAAAAGCATGATTCGTGCTTAGTCTAACGAAACAAGCTGTTTTAGACAGAAAGGGGGTAAATCTGAACACCGGTTTAACGAATTGGAAAAAACAGCGCAATCAAAGACGAGACACAAGAGAAGCACAAAACACCGGTGCTTCTCTTGTGTCTCGTCTTTGATTGCGCTGTTTTTTCCAATTCGTTAAACATGTACCAACCAGCCCGTATTTTCCCTCTTCTGAACACCGGTTTTACAAGTGTCCCTGTGACACGCCTTTAAAACTTTTTCTCCTATAACTTCGCGAAAAGCATGTATTCCTGCTTAATACAGCGAAACAAGCTGTTTTAGACCGAAACGAGCTAAATCTGAACACATCGGTTTTACAAGTGTCCCTGTGACACGCGTCAAAACTTTTTCTCTTATAAATGCGCGAAAAGCATGTATTCTTGCTTAATACAGCGAAACAAGCTGTTTTAGACCGAAACGAGCTAAATCACAACACATCGGTTTTACAAGTGTTCCTCTGATACGCGTCTAAACTTTTTCTCTTATAACTGCGCGAAAAGCATGTATTCGTGCCTAATACAACGAAACAAGCTGTTTTACACCAAACTAGCTAGATCTGAACACATTGGTTTTACAAGTGTCCCTGTGACACGCGTCAAAACTTTTTCTCTTGCAACTGCGCGAAAAGCACGCATTCTTGCTTAATACAGCGAAACAAGCTGTTCTAGACCGAAACGAGCTAAATCTGAACACATCGGTTTTACAAGTGTCCCTCTGACACGCGTCAAAACTTTTTCTCTTATACCTGCGCGAAAAGCATGTATTCGTGCTTAATACAGCGAAACAAGCTGTTTTAGACCGAAACGAGCTAAATCTGAACACATCGGTTTTACAAGTGTTCCTCTGATACGCGTCAAAACTTTTTTTCTCTTATAACTGCGCGAAAAGCATGTATTCGTGCTTAATACGACGAAACAAGCTGTTTTAACCGAAACGAGCTAAATCTGAACACATCGGTTTTACAAGTGTCCCTGTGACACGCGTCAAAACTTTTTCTCTTATAACTGCGCGAAAAGCATGTATTCGTGCTTAGTTCAACGAAACAAGCTGTTTTAGACCGAAACGAGGTAAATCACAACACATCGGTTTTACAAGTGTCCCTGTGACACGCGTCAAAACTTTCTCTCTTATACCTGCGCGAAAAGCATGTATTCGTGCTTAATACAGCGAAACAAGCTGTTTTAGACCGAAACGAGCTAAATCTGAACACATCGGTTTTACAAGTGTCCCTGTGACACGCGTCAAAACTTTTTCTCTTGTAACTGCGCGAAAAGCACGTATTCTTGCTTAATACAGCGAAACAAGCTGTTCTAGACCGAAACGAGCTAAATCTGAACACATCGGTTTTACAAGTGTCCCTCTGACACGCGTCAAAACTTTTTCTCTTATACCTGCGCGAAAAGCATGTATTCGTGCTTAATACAGCGAAACAAGCTGTTTTAGACCGAAACGAGCTAAATCTGAACACATCGGTTTTACAAGTGTTCCTCTGATACGCGTCAAAACTTTTTTTCTCTTATAACTGCGCGAAAAGCATGTATTCGTGCTTAATACGACGAAACTAGCTGTTTTAGACCGAAACGAGCTAAATCTGAACACATCGGTTTTACAAGTGTCCCTGTGACACGCGTCAAAACTTTTTCTCTTATAACTGCGCGAAAAGCATGTATTCGTGCTTAGTTCAACGAAACAAGCTGTTTTAGACCGAAACGAGCTAAATCTGAACACATCGGTTTTACTAGTGTCCCTGTGACAAGCCTTTAAAACTTTTTCTCTTATAACTGCGAGAAAAGCATGTATTCTTGCTTAATACAAAGAAACAAGTTGTTTTAGACCGAAACGAGCTAAATCACAACAGATCGGTTTTACAAGTGTTCCTCTGATACGCGTCTAAACTTTTTCTCTTATAACTGCGCGAAAAGCATGTATTCGTGCTTAATACAACGAAACAAGCTGTTTTAGACCGAAACGAGCTAAATCTGAACACATCGGTTTTACAAGTGTCCCTGTGACACGCGTCACAACTTTTTCTCTTATAACTGCGCGAAAAGCATGTATTCGTGCTTAATACGACGAAACAAGCTGTTTTAGACCGAAACGAGCTAAATCACAACACATCGGTTTTACAAGTGTCCCTGTGACTCGCGTCAAATCTTTTTCTCTTATAACTGCGCGAAAAGCATGTATTCTTGCTTAATACAGCGAAACAAGCTGTTTTAGACCGAAACGAGCGAAATCACAACACATCGGTTTTACACGTGTTCCTCTGATACGCGTCAAAACTTTTTTCTCTTATAACTGCGCGAAAAGCATGTATTCGTGCTTAGTTCAACGAAACAAGCTGTTTTAGACCGAAACGAGGTAAATCTGAACACATCGGTTTTACAAGTGTCCCTGTGACACGCGTCAAAACTTTTTCTCTTATAACTGCGCGAAAAGCATGTATTCTTGCTTAATACAGCGAAACAAGCTGTTTTAGACCGAAACGAGCTAAATCACAACACATCGGTTTTACAAGTGTTCCTCTGATACGCGTCAAAACTTTTTCTCTTATAACTGCGCGAAAAGCATGTATTCTTGCTTAATACAACGAAACAAGCTGTTTTAGACCGAAACGAGCTAAATCACAACACATCGGTTTTACAAGTGTTCCTCTGATACGCGTCTAAACTTTTTCTCTTATAACTGCGCGAAAAGCATGTATTCGTGCCTAATACAACGAAACAAGCTGTTTTACACCAAAACGAGCTAGATCTGAACACATCGGTTTTACAAGTGTCCCTGTGACACGCGTCAAAACTTTTTCTCTTGAAACTGCGCGAAAAGCACGTATTCTTGCTTAATGCAGCGAAACAAGCTGTTCTAGACCGAAACGAGCTAAATCTGAACACATCGGTTTTACAAGTGTCCCTCTGACACGCGTCAAAACTTTTTCTCTTATACCTGCGCGAAAAGCATGTATTCGTGCTTAATACAGCGAAACAAGCTGTTTTAGACCGAAACGAGCTAAATCTGAACACATCGGTTTTACAAGTGTTCCTCTGATACGCGTCAAAACTTTTTTTCTCTTATAACTGCGCGAAAAGCATGTATTCGTGCTTAATACGACGAAACAAGCTGTTTTAGACCGAAACGAGCTAAATCTGAACACATCGGTTTTACAAGTGTCCCTGTGACACGCGTCAAAACTTTTTCTCTTATAACTGCGCGAAAAGCATGTATTCGTGCTTAGTTCAACGAAACAAGCTGTTTTAGACCGAAACGAGGTAAATCACAACACATCGGTTTTACAAGTGTCCCTGTGACCAAAACTTTCTCTCTTATACCTGCGCGAAAAGCATGTATTCGTGCTTAATACAGCGAAACAAGCTGTTTTAGACCGAAACGAGCTAAATCTGAACACATCGGTTTTACAAGTGTCCCTGTGACACGCGTCAAAACTTTTTCTCTTGTAACTGCGCGAAAAGCACGTATTCTTGCTTAATACAGCGAAACAAGCTGTTCTAGACCGAAACGAGCTAAATCTGAACACATCGGTTTTACAAGTGTCCCTCTGACACGCGTCAAAACATTTTCTCTTATACCTGCGCGAAAAGCATGTATTCGTGCTTAATACAGCGAAACAAGCTGTTTTAGACCGAAACGAGCTACATCTGAACACATCGGTTTTACAAGTGTTCCTCTGATACGCGTCAAAACTTTTTTTCTCTTATAACTGCGCGAAAAGCATGTATTCGTGCTTAATACGACGAAACAAGCTGTTTTAGACCGAAACGAGCTAAATCTGAACACATCGGTTTTACAAGTGTCCCTTTGACACGCGTCAAAACTTTTTCTCTTATAACTGCGCGAAAAGCATGTATTCGTGCTTAGTTCAACGAAACAAGCTGTTTTAGACCGAAACGAGCTAAATCTGAACACATCGGTTTTACTAGTGTCCCTGTGACACGCCTTTAAAACTTTTTCTCTTATAACTGCGAGAAAAGCATGTATTCTTGCTTAATACAACGAAACAAGTTGTTTTAGATCGAAACGAGCTAAATCACAACAGATCGGTTTTACAAGTGTTCCTCTGATACGCGTCTAAACTTTTTCTCTTATAACTGCGCGAAAAGCATGTATTCGTGCTTAATACAACGAAACAAGCTGTTTTAGACCGAAACGAGCTAAATCTGAACACATCGGTTTTACAAGTGTCCCTGTGACACGCGTCAAAACTTTTTCTCTTATAACTGCGCGAAAAGCATGTATTCGTGCTTAATACGACGAAACAAGCTGTTTTAGACCGAAACGAGCTAAATCTGAACATATCGGTTTTACAAGTGTCCCTGTGACACGCGTCAAAACGTTTTCTCTTATAACTGCGCGAAAAGCATGTATTCTTGCTTAATACAGCGAAACAAGCTGTTTTAGACCAAAACGAGATAAATCACAACACATCGGTTTTACAAGTGTTCCTCTGATACGCGTCAAAACTTTTTTCTCTTATAACTGCGCGAAAAGCATGTATTCGTGCTTAGTTCAACGAAACAAGCTGTTTTAGACCGAAACGAGCTAAATCACAACACATCGGTTTTACAAGTGTTCTTCTGATACGCGTCAAAACGTTTTCTGTTATAACTGCGCGAAAAGCATGTATTCTTGCTTAATACAACGAAACAAGCTGTTTTAGACCGAAACGAGCTAAATCACAACACATCGGTTTTACAAGTGTTCCTCTGATACGCCTCAAAACTTTTTCTCTTATATCTGCGCGAAAAGCATGTATTCTTGCTTAATACAACGAAACAAGCTGTTTTAGACCGAAACGAGCTAAATCACAACACATCGGTTTTACAAGTGTTCCTCTGATACGCGTCTAAACTTTTTCTCTTATAACTGCGCGAAAAGCATGTATTCGTGCTTAATACAACGAAACAAGCTGTTTTAGACCGAAACGAGCTAAATCTGAACACATCGGTTTTACAAGTGTTCCTGTGACACGCGTCAAAACTTTTTCTCTTATAACTGCGCAAAAAAGCATGTATTCTTGCTTAATACAGCGAAACAAGCTGTTTTAGACCGAAACGAGCTAAATCACAACACATCGGTTTTACAAGTGTTCCTCTGATACGCCTCAAAACATTTTCTCTTATAACTGCGCGAAAAGCATGTATTCTTGCTTAATACAACGAAACAAGCTGTTTTAGACCGAAACGAGCTAAATCACAACACATCGGTTTTACAAGTGTTCCTCTGATACGCGTCAAAACGTTTTCTCTTATAACTGCGCGAAAAGCATGTATTCTTGCTTAATACAACGAAACAAGCTGTTTTAGACCGAAACGAGCTAAATCACAACACATCGGTTTTACAAGTGTTCCTCTGATACGCGTCAAAACGTTTTCTCTTATAACTGCGCGAAAAGCATGAATTCTTGCTTAATACAACGAAACAAGCTGTTTTAGACCGAAACGAGCTAAATCTGAACACATCGGTTTTACAAGTGTCCCTGTGACACGCGTCAAAACTTTTTCTCTTATAACTGCGCGAAAAGCATGTATTCGTGCTTAGTTCAACGAAACAAGCTGTTTTAGACCGAAACGAGCTAAATCTGAACACATCGGTTTTACTAGTGTCCCTGTGACACGCCTTTAAAACTTTTTCTCTTATAACTGCGAGAAAAGCATGTATTCTTGCTTAATACAACGAAACAAGTTGTTTTAGATCGAAACGAGCTAAATCACAACAGATCGGTTTTACAAGTGTTCCTCTGATACGCGTCTAAACTTTTTCTCTTATAACTGCGCGAAAAGCATGTATTCGTGCTTAATACAACGAAACAAGCTGTTTTAGACCGAAACGAGCTAAATCTGAACACATCGGTTTTACAAGTGTCCCTGTGACACGCGTCAAAACTTTTTCTCTTATAACTGCGCGAAAAGCATGTATTCGTGCTTAATACGACGAAACAAGCTGTTTTAGACCGAAACGAGCTAAATCTGAACATATCGGTTTCACAAGTGTCCCTGTGACACGCGTCAAAACGTTTTCTCTTATAACTGCGCGAAAAGCATGTATTCTTGCTTAATACAGCGAAACAAGCTGTTTTAGACCAAAACGAGCTAAATCACAACACATCGGTTTTACAAGTGTTCCTCTGATACGCGTCAAAACTTTTTTCTCTTATAACTGCGCGAAAAGCATGTATTCGTGCTTAGTTCAACGAAACAAGCTGTTTTAGACCGAAACGAGCTAAATCACAACACATCGGTTTTACAAGTGTTCTTCTGATACGCGTCAAAACTTTTTCTCTTATAACTGCGCGAAAAGCATGTATTCTTGCTTAATACAACGAAACAAGCTGTTTTAGACCGAAACGAGCTAAATCACAACACATCGGTTTTACAAGTGTTCCTCTGATACGCCTCAAAACTTTTTCTCTTATATCTGCGCGAAAAGCATGTATTCTTGCTTAATACAACGAAACAAGCTGTTTTAGACCGAAACGAGCTAAATCACAACACATCGGTTTTACAAGTGTTCCTCTGATACGCGTCTAAACTTTTTCTCTTATAACTGCGCGAAAAGCATGTATTCGTGCTTAATACAACGAAACAAGCTGTTTTAGACCGAAACGAGCTAAATCTGAACACATCGGTTTTACAAGTGTTCCTGTGACACGCGTCAAAACTTTTTCTCTTATAACTGCGCGAAAAGCATGTATTCTTGCTTAATACAGCGAAACAAGCTGTTTTAGACCGAAACGAGCTAAATCACAACACATCGGTTTTACAAGTGTTCCTCTGATACGCCTCAAAACATTTTCTCTTATAACTGCGCGAAAAGCATGTATTCTTGCTTAATACAACGAAACAAGCTGTTTTAGACCGAAACGAGCTAAATCACAACACATCGGTTTTACAAGTGTTCCTCTGATACGCGTCAAAACGTTTTCTCTTATAACTGCGCGAAAAGCATGAATTCTTGCTTAATACAACGAAACAAGCTGTTTTAGACCGAAACGAGTTAAATCACAACACATCGGTTTTACAAGTGTTCCTCTGATACGCGTCAAAACTTTTTTTCTCTTATAACTGCGCGAAAAGCATGTATTCGTGCTTAATACGACGAAACAAGCTGTTTTAGACCGAAACGAGCTAAATCTGAACACATCGGTTTTACAAGTGTCCCTGTGACACGCGTCAAAACTTTTTCTCTTATAACTGCGCGAAAAGCATGTATTCGTGCTTAGTTCAACGAAACAAGCTGTTTTAGACCGAAACGAGGTAAATCACAACACATCGGTTTTACAAGTGTCCCTGTGACCAAAACTTTCTCTCTTATACCTGCGCGAAAAGCATGTATTCGTGCTTAATACAGCGAAACAAGCTGTTTTAGACCGAAACGAGCTAAATCTGAACACATCGGTTTTACAAGTGTCCCTGTGACACGCGTCAAAACTTTTTCTCTTGTAACTGCGCGAAAAGCACGTATTCTTGCTTAATACAGCGAAACAAGCTGTTCTAGACCGAAACGAGCTAAATCTGAACACATCGGTTTTACAAGTGTCCCTCTGACACGCGTCAAAACATTTTCTCTTATACCTGCGCGAAAAGCATGTATTCGTGCTTAATACAGCGAAACAAGCTGTTTTAGACCGAAACGAGCTACACTGAACACATCGGTTTTACAAGTGTTCCTCTGATACGCGTCAAAACTTTTTTTCTCTTATAACTGCGCGAAAAGCATGTATTCGTGCTTAATACGACGAAACAAGCTGTTTTAGACCGAAACGAGCTAAATCTGAACACATCGGTTTTACAAGTGTCCCTTTGACACGCGTCAAAACTTTTTCTCTTATAACTGCGCGAAAAGCATGTATTCGTGCTTAGTTCAACGAAACAAGCTGTTTTAGACCGAAACGAGCTAAATCTGAACACATCGGTTTTACTAGTGTCCCTGTGACACGCCTTTAAAACTTTTTCTCTTATAACTGCGAGAAAAGCATGTATTCTTGCTTAATACAACGAAACAAGTTGTTTTAGATCGAAACGAGCTAAATCACAACAGATCGGTTTTACAAGTGTTCCTCTGATACGCGTCTAAACTTTTTCTCTTATAACTGCGCGAAAAGCATGTATTCGTGCTTAATACAACGAAACAAGCTGTTTTAGACCGAAACGAGCTAAATCTGAACACATCGGTTTTACAAGTGTCCCTGTGACACGCGTCAAAACTTTTTCTCTTATAACTGCGCGAAAAGCATGTATTCGTGCTTAATACGACGAAACAAGCTGTTTTAGACCGAAACGAGCTAAATCTGAACATATCGGTTTTACAAGTGTCCCTGTGACACGCGTCAAAACGTTTTCTCTTATAACTGCGCGAAAAGCATGTATTCTTGCTTAATACAGCGAAACAAGCTGTTTTAGACCAAAACGAGATAAATCACAACACATCGGTTTTACAAGTGTTCCTCTGATACGCGTCAAAACTTTTTTCTCTTATAACTGCGCGAAAAGCATGTATTCGTGCTTAGTTCAACGAAACAAGCTGTTTTAGACCGAAACGAGCTAAATCACAACACATCGGTTTTACAAGTGTTCTTCTGATACGCGTCAAAACGTTTTCTGTTATAACTGCGCGAAAAGCATGTATTCTTGCTTAATACAACGAAACAAGCTGTTTTAGACCGAAACGAGCTAAATCACAACACATCGGTTTTACAAGTGTTCCTCTGATACGCCTCAAAACTTTTTCTCTTATATCTGCGCGAAAAGCATGTATTCTTGCTTAATACAACGAAACAAGCTGTTTTAGACCGAAACGAGCTAAATCACAACACATCGGTTTTACAAGTGTTCCTCTGATACGCGTCTAAACTTTTTCTCTTATAACTGCGCGAAAAGCATGTATTCGTGCTTAATACAACGAAACAAGCTGTTTTAGACCGAAACGAGCTAAATCTGAACACATCGGTTTTACAAGTGTTCCTGTGACACGCGTCAAAACTTTTTCTCTTATAACTGCGCAAAAAAGCATGTATTCTTGCTTAATACAGCGAAACAAGCTGTTTTAGACCGAAACGAGCTAAATCACAACACATCGGTTTTACAAGTGTTCCTCTGATACGCCTCAAAACATTTTCTCTTATAACTGCGCGAAAAGCATGTATTCTTGCTTAATACAACGAAACAAGCTGTTTTAGACCGAAACGAGCTAAATCACAACACATCGGTTTTACAAGTGTTCCTCTGATACGCGTCAAAACGTTTTCTCTTATAACTGCGCGAAAAGCATGTATTCTTGCTTAATACAACGAAACAAGCTGTTTTAGACCGAAACGAGCTAAATCACAACACATCGGTTTTACAAGTGTTCCTCTGATACGCGTCAAAACGTTTTCTCTTATAACTGCGCGAAAAGCATGAATTCTTGCTTAATACAACGAAACAAGCTGTTTTAGACCGAAACGAGCTAAATCTGAACACATCGGTTTTACAAGTGTCCCTGTGACACGCGTCAAAACTTTTTCTCTTATAACTGCGCGAAAAGCATGTATTCGTGCTTAGTTCAACGAAACAAGCTGTTTTAGACCGAAACGAGCTAAATCTGAACACATCGGTTTTACTAGTGTCCCTGTGACACGCCTTTAAAACTTTTTCTCTTATAACTGCGAGAAAAGCATGTATTCTTGCTTAATACAACGAAACAAGTTGTTTTAGATCGAAACGAGCTAAATCACAACAGATCGGTTTTACAAGTGTTCCTCTGATACGCGTCTAAACTTTTTCTCTTATAACTGCGCGAAAAGCATGTATTCGTGCTTAATACAACGAAACAAGCTGTTTTAGACCGAAACGAGCTAAATCTGAACACATCGGTTTTACAAGTGTCCCTGTGACACGCGTCAAAACTTTTTCTCTTATAACTGCGCGAAAAGCATGTATTCGTGCTTAATACGACGAAACAAGCTGTTTTAGACCGAAACGAGCTAAATCTGAACATATCGGTTTCACAAGTGTCCCTGTGACACGCGTCAAAACGTTTTCTCTTATAACTGCGCGAAAAGCATGTATTCTTGCTTAATACAGCGAAACAAGCTGTTTTAGACCAAAACGAGCTAAATCACAACACATCGGTTTTACAAGTGTTCCTCTGATACGCGTCAAAACTTTTTTCTCTTATAACTGCGCGAAAAGCATGTATTCGTGCTTAGTTCAACGAAACAAGCTGTTTTAGACCGAAACGAGCTAAATCACAACACATCGGTTTTACAAGTGTTCTTCTGATACGCGTCAAAACTTTTTCTCTTATAACTGCGCGAAAAGCATGTATTCTTGCTTAATACAACGAAACAAGCTGTTTTAGACCGAAACGAGCTAAATCACAACACATCGGTTTTACAAGTGTTCCTCTGATACGCCTCAAAACTTTTTCTCTTATATCTGCGCGAAAAGCATGTATTCTTGCTTAATACAACGAAACAAGCTGTTTTAGACCGAAACGAGCTAAATCACAACACATCGGTTTTACAAGTGTTCCTCTGATACGCGTCTAAACTTTTTCTCTTATAACTGCGCGAAAAGCATGTATTCGTGCTTAATACAACGAAACAAGCTGTTTTAGACCGAAACGAGCTAAATCTGAACACATCGGTTTTACAAGTGTTCCTGTGACACGCGTCAAAACTTTTTCTCTTATAACTGCGCGAAAAGCATGTATTCTTGCTTAATACAGCGAAACAAGCTGTTTTAGACCGAAACGAGCTAAATCACAACACATCGGTTTTACAAGTGTTCCTCTGATACGCCTCAAAACATTTTCTCTTATAACTGCGCGAAAAGCATGTATTCTTGCTTAATACAACGAAACAAGCTGTTTTAGACCGAAACGAGCTAAATCACAACACATCGGTTTTACAAGTGTTCCTCTGATACGCGTCAAAACGTTTTCTCTTATAACTGCGCGAAAAGCATGAATTCTTGCTTAATACAACGAAACAAGCTGTTTTAGACCGAAACGAGTTAAATCACAACACATCGGTTTTACAAGTGTTCCTCTGATACGCGTCAAAACTTTTTTTCTCTTATAACTACGCGAAAAGCATGTATTCGTGCTTAATACGACGAAACAAGCTGTTTTAGACCGAAACGAGCTAAATCTGAACACATCGGTTTTACAAGTGTCCCTGTGACAAGCGTCAAAACTTTTTCTCTTATAACTGCGCGAAAAGCATGTATTCTTGCTTAATACAGCGAAACAAACTGTTTTAGACCAAAACGAGCTAAATCACAACACATCGGTTTTACAAGTGTTCCTCTGATACGCGTCAAAACTTTTTTCTCTTATAACTGCGCGAAAAGCATGTATTCGTGCTTAGTTCAACGAAACAAGCTGTTTTAGACAGAAACGAGCTAAATCACAACACATCGGTTTTACAAGTGTTCTTCTGATACGCGTCAAAACTTTTTCTCTTATAACTGCGCGAAAAGCATGTATTCTTGCTTAATACAACGAAACAAGCTGTTTTAGACCGAAACGAGCTAAATCACAACACATCGGTTTTACAAGTGTTCCTCTGATACGCGTCTAAACTTTTTCTCTTATAACTGCGCGAAAAGCATGTATTCGTGCTTAATACAACGAAACAAGCTGTTTTAGACCGAAACGAGCTAAATCTGAACACATCGGTTTTACAAGTGTTCCTGTGACACGCGTCAAAACTTTTTCTCTTATAACTGCGCGAAAAGCATGTATTCTTGCTTAATACAGCGAAACAAGCTGTTTTAGACCGAAACGAGCTAAATCACAACACATCGGTTTTACAAGTGTTCCTCTGATACGCCTCAAAACATTTTCTCTTATAACTGCGCGAAAAGCATGTATTCTTGCTTAATACAACGAAACAAGCTGTTTTAGACCGAAACGAGCTAAATCACAACACATCGGTTTTACAAGTGTTCCTCTGATACGCGTCAAAACGTTTTCTCTTATAACTGCGCGAAAAGCATGTATTCTTGCTTAATACAACGAAACAAGCTGTTTTAGACCGAAACGAGCTAAATCACAACACATCGGTTTTACAAGTGTTCCTCTGATACGCGTCAAAACGTTTTCTCTTATAACTGCGCGAAAAGCATGAATTCTTGCTTAATACAACGAAACAAGCTGTTTTAGACCGAAACGAGTTAAATCACAACACATCGGTTTTACAAGTGTTCCTCTGATACGCGTCAAAACTTTTTTTCTCTTATAACTGCGCGAAAAGCATCTATTCGTGCTTAATACGACGAAACAAGCTGTTTTAGACCGAAACGAGCTAAATCTGAACACATCGGTTTTACAAGTGTCCCTGTGACAAGCGTCAAAACTTTTTCTCTTATAACTGCGCGAAAAGCATGTATTCTTGCTTAATACAGCGAAACAAGCTGTTTTAGACCAAAACGAGCTAAATCACAACACATCGGTTTTACAAGTGTTCCTCTGATACGCGTCAAAACCTTTTTCTCTTATAACTGCGCGAAAAGCATGTATTCGTGCTTAGTTCAACGAAACAAGCTGTTTTAGACAGAAACGAGCTAAATCACAACACATCGGTTTTACAAGTGTTCTTCTGATACGCGTCAAAACTTTTTCTCTTATAACTGCGCGAAAAGCATGTATTCTTGCTTAATACAACGAAACAAGCTGTTTTAGACCGAAACGAGCTAAATCACAACACATCGGTTTTACAAGTGTTCCTCTGATACGCGTCAAAACTTTTTTCTCTTATAACTGCGCGAAAACATGTATTCGTGCTTAGTCTAACGAAACAAGCTGTTTTAGACAGAAAGGGGGTAAACCTGAACACCGGTTTTACAAGTGTCCCTGTGACACGCCTTTAAAACTTTTTCTCCTATAACTTCGCGAAAAGCATGTATTCCTGCTTAATACAGCGAAACAAGCTGTTTTAGACCCAAACGAGCTAAATCTGAACACATCGGTTTTACAAGTGTCCCTGTGACACGCGTCAAAACTTTTTCTCTTATAAATGCGCGAAAAGCATGTATTCTTGCTTAATACAGCGAAACAAGCTGTTTTAGACCGAAACGAGCTAAATCACAACACATCGGTTTTACAAGTGTTCCTCTGATACGCGTCAAAACTTTTTTTCTCTTATAACTAACTGCGCGAAAAGCATGCATTCGTGCTTAGTTCAACGAAACAAGCTGTTTTAGACCGAAACGAGCTAAATCTGAACACATCGGTTTTACAAGTGTCCCTGTGACACGCGTCAAATCTTTTTCTCTTATAACTGCGCGAAAAGCATGTATTCGTGCTTAATACGACGAAACAAGCTGTTTTAGACCGAAACGAGCTAAATCTGAACATATCGGTTTTACAAGTGTCCCTGTGACACGCGTCAAAACGTTTTCTCTTATAACTGCGCGAAAAGCATGTATTCTTGCTTAATACAGCGAAACAAGCTGTTTTAGACCAAAACGAGCTAAATCACAACACATCGGTTTTACAAGTGTTCCTCTGATACGCGTCAAAACTTTTTTCTCTTATAACTGCGCGAAAAGCATGTATTCGTGCTTAGTTCAACGAAACAAGCTGTTTTAGACCGAAACGAGGTAAATCACAACACATCGGTTTTACAAGTGTTCTTCTGATACGTGTCAAAACTTTTTCTCTTATAACTGCGCGAAAAGCATGTATTCTTGCTTAATACAGCGAAACAAGTTGTTTTAGACCGAAACGAGCTAAATCACAACACATCGGTTTTACAAGTGTTCCTCTGATACGCGTCAAAACTTTTTTCTCTTATAACTGCGCGAAAAGCATGTATTCGTGCTTAGTTCAACGAAACAAGCTGTTTTAGACCGAAACGAGCTAAATCACAACACATCGGTTTTACAAGTGTTCTTCTGATACGCGTCAAAACTTTTTCTCTTATAACTGCGCGAAAAGCATGTATTCTTGCTTAATACAACGAAACAAGCTGTTTTAGACCGAAATGAGCTAAATCACAACACATCGGTTTTACAAGTGTTCCTCTGATACGCCTCAAAACTTTTTCTCTTATATCTGCGCGAAAAGCATGTATTCTTGCTTAATACAACGAAACAAGCTGTTTTAGACCGAAACGAGCTAAATCACAACACATCGGTTTTACAAGTGTTCCTCTGATACGCGTCTAAACTTTTTCTCTTATAACTGCGCGAAAAGCATGTATTCGTGCTTAATACAACGAAACAAGCTGTTTTAGACCGAAACGAGCTAAATCTGAACACATCGGTTTTACAAGTGTCCCTGTGACGCGTCAAAACTTTTTCTCTTATAACTGCGCGAAAAGCATGTATTCTTGCTTAATACAGCGAAACAAGCTGTTTTAGACCGAAACGAGCTAAATCACAACACATCGGTTTTACAAGTGTTCCTCTGATACGCCTCAAAACATTTTCTCTTATAACTGCGCGAAAAGCATGTATTCTTGCTTAATACAACGAAACAAGCTGTTTTAGACCGAAACGAGCTAAATCACAACACATCGGTTTTACAAGTGTTCCTCTGATACGCGTCAAAACGTTTTCTCTTATAACTGCGCGAAAAGCATGTATTCTTGCTTAATACAACGAAACAAGCTGTTTTAGACCGAAACGAGCTAAATCACAACACATCGGTTTTACAAGTGTTCCTCTGATACGCGTCAAAACGTTTTCTCTTATAACTGCGCGAAAAGCATGAATTCTTGCTTAATACAACGAAACAAGCTGTTTTAGACCGAAACGAGTTAAATCACAACACATCGGTTTTACAAGTGTTCCTCTGATACGCGTCAAAACTTTTTTTCTCTTATAACTGCGCGAAAAGCATGTATTCGTGCTAATTACGACGAAACAAGCTGTTTTAGACCGAAACGAGCTAAATCTGAACACATCGGTTTTACAAGTGTCCCTGTGACAAGCGTCAAAACTTTTTCTCTTATAACTGCGCGAAAAGCATGTATTCTTGCTTAATACAGCGAAACAAGCTGTTTTAGACCAAAACGAGCTAAATCACAGCACATCGGTTTTACAAGTGTTCCTCTGATACGCGTCAAAACTTTTTTCTCTTATAACTGCGCGAAAAGCATGTATTCGTGCTTAGTTCAACGAAACAAGCTGTTTTAGACAGAAACGAGCTAAATCACAACACATCGGTTTTACAAGTGTTCTTCTGATACGCGTCAAAACTTTTTCTCTTATAACTGCGCGAAAAGCATGTATTCTTGCTTAATACAACGAAACAAGCTGTTTTAGACCGAAACGAGCTAAATCACAACACATCGGTTTTACAAGTGTTCCTCTGATACGCGTCAAAACTTTTTTCTCTTATAACTGCGCGAAAAGCATGTATTCGTGCTTAGTCTAACGAAACAAGCTGTTCTAGACCGAAACGGGGTAAATCTGAACACATCGGTTTTACAAGTGTCCCTGTGACAGGCCTTTAATACTTTTTCTCTTATAACTGCGCGAAAAGCATGTATTCGTGCCTAATACGACGAAACAAGCTATTTTAGACCGAAACGAGCTAAATCTGAACACATCGGTTTTACAAGTGTCCCTGTAACACGCGTCAAAACTTTTTCTCTTATAACTGCGCGAAAAGCATGTATTCTTGCTTAATACAGCGAAACAAGCTGTTTTAGACCAAAACGAGCTAAATCACGACACATCGGCTTTACAAGTGTTCCTCTGATACGCGTCAAATCTTTTTCTCTTATAACTGCTCGAAAACATGTATTCTTGCTTAATACAACGAAACAAGCTGTTTTAGACCGAAACGAGCTAAATCACAACACATCGGTTTTACAAGTGTTCTTCTGATACGCGTCAAAACTTTTTCTCTTATAACTGCGCGAAAAGCATGTATTCTTGCTTAATACAACGAAACAAGCTGTTTTAGACCGAAACGAGCTAAATCACAACACATCGGTTTTACAAGTGTTCCTCTGATACGCGTCAAAACTTTTTCTCTTATAACTGCGCGAAAAGCATGTATTCGTGCCTAATACAACGAAACAAGCTGTTTTAGACCGAAACGAGCTAAATCTGAACACATCGGTTTTACAAGTGTCCCTGTGACACGCGTCAAAACTTTTCTCTTATAACTGCGCGAAAAGCATGTATTCTTGCTTAATACAGCGAAACAAGCTGTTTTAGACCGAAACGAGCTAAATCACATCACATCGGTTTTACAAGTGTTCCTCTGATACGCCTCAAAACTTTTTCTCTTATAACTGCGCGAAAAGCATGTATTCTTGCTTAATACACGAAACAAGCTGTTTTAGACCGAAACGAGCTAAATCACAACACATCGGTTTTACAAGTGTTCCTCTGATACGCGTCTAAACTTTTTCTCTTATAACTGCGCGAAAAGCATGTATTCGTGCTTAATACAACGAAACAAGCTGTTTTAGACCGAAACGAGCTAAATCTGAACACATCGGTTTTACAAGTGTCCCTGTGACAGGCGTCAAAACTTTTTCTCTTATAACTGCGCGAAAAGCATGTATTCTTGCTTTATGCAGCGAAACAAGTTGTTTTAGACCGAAACGAGCAAAATCACAACACATCGGTTTTACAAGTGTTCCTCTGATACGCCTCAAAACTTTTTCTCTTATAACTGCGCGAAAAGCATGTATTCTTGCTTAATACAACGAAACAAGCTGTTTCAGACCGAAACGAGCTAAATCACAACACATCAGTTTTACAAGTGTTCCTCTGATACGCGTCTAAACTTTTTCTCTTATAACTGCGCGAAAGCATGTATTCGTGCTTAATACGACGAAACAAGCTGTTTTAGACCGAAACGAGCTAAATCTGAACATATCGGTTTTACAAGTGTCCCTGTGACACGCGTCAAAACTTTTTCTCTTATAACTGCGCGAAAAGCATGTATTCTTGCTTAATACAGCGAAACAAGCTGTTTTAGACCGAAACGAGGTAAATCTGAACACATTGGTTTTACAAGTGTTCCTCTGATACGCGTCAAAACTTTTTCTCTGAAAACTGCGCGAAAAGAATGTATTCTTGCTTAATACAACGAAACAAGCTGTTTTAGACCGAAACGAGCCAAATCACAACACATCGGTATTACAAGTGTTCCACGTGATACTCGTCAAAACTTTTTCTCTTATAACTGCGCGACAAGCATGTATTCTTGCTTAATACAGCGAAACAAGCTGTTTTAGACCCAAACGAGTTAAATCACAACACATCGGTTTTACAAGTGTTCCTCTGATACGCGTCTAAACTTTTTCTCTTATAACTGCGCGAAAGGCATGTATTCTTGCTTAATACAACAAAACAAGCTGTTTTACACCGAAACGAGCTAGATCTGAACACATCGGTTTTACAAGTGTCCCTGTGACACACGTCAAAACTTTTTCTCTTATAACTGCGCGAAAAGCACGTATTCTTGCTTAATACAGCGAAACAAGTTGTATTAGACCAAAACGAGCTAAATCACAACACATCGGTTTTACAAGTGTTCCTCTGATACGCGTCAAAACTTTTTTCTCTTATAACTGCGCGAAAAGCATGTATTCGTGCTTAGTTCAACGAAACAAGCTGTTTTAGACCGAAACGAGGTAAATCTGAACACATCGGATTTACAAGTGTCCCTGTGACACGCGTCAAGACTTTTTTTCTTATAACTGCGCGAAAAGCATGTATTCTTGCTTAATACAGCGAAACAAGCTGTTTTATACCGAAACGAGCTAAATCACAACACATCGGTTTTACAAGTGTTCCTCTGATACGCGTCAAAACTTTTTCTCTTATAACTGCGCGAAAAGCATGTATTCTTGCTTAATACAACGAAACAAGCTGTTTTAGACCGAAACGAGCTAAATCACAACACATCGGTTTTACAAGTGTTCCTCTGATACGCGTCTAAACTTTTTCTCTTATAACTGCGCGAAAAGCATGTATTCGTGCCTAATACAACGAAACAAGTTGTTTTACACCAAAACGAGCTAGATCTGAACACATCGGTTTTACAAGTGTCCCTGTGACACGCGTCAAAACTTTTTCTCTTATAACTGCGCGAAAAGCATGTATTCTTGCTTAATACAGCGAAACAAGCTGTTTTAGACCGAAACGAGGTAAATCTGAACACATTGGTTTTACAAGTGTTCCTCTGATACGCGTCTAAACTTTTTCTCTTATAACTGCGCGAAAAGCATGTATTCGTGCTTAATACAACGAAACAAGCTGTTTTAGACCGAAACGAGCTAAATCTGAACACATCGGTTTACAAGTGTCCCTGTGACACGCGTCAAAACTTTTTCTCTTATAACTGCGCGAAAAGCATGTATTCTTGCTTAATACAGCGAAACAAGCTGTTTTAGACCGAAACGAGCTAAATCACAACACATCGGTTTTACAAGTGTTCCTCTGATACGCGTCAAAACTTTTTCTCTTATAACTGCGCGAAAAGCATGTATTCTTGCTTAATACAACGAAACAAGCTGTTTTAGACCGAAACGAGTTAAATCACAACACATCGGTTTTACAAGTGTTCCTCTGATACGCGTCAAAACTTTTTTTCTCTTATAACTGCGCGAAAAGCATGTATTCGTGCTTAATACGACGAAACAAGCTGTTTTAGACCGAAACGAGCTAAATCTGAACACATCGGTTTTACAAGTGTCCCTGTGACACGCGTCAAAACTTTTTCTCTTATAACTGCGCGAAAAGCATGTATTCGTGCTTAGTTCAACGAAACAAGCTGTTTTAGACCGAAACGAGGTAAATCACAACACATCGGTTTTACAAGTGTCCCTGTGACACGCGTCAAAACTTTCTCTCTTATACCTGCGCGAAAAGCATGTATTCGTGCTTAATACAGCGAAACAAGCTGTTTTAGACTGAAACGAGCTAAATCTGAACACATCGGTTTTACTAGTGTCCCTGTGACACGCCTTTAAAACGTTTTTTCTTATAACTGCGAGAAACGCATGTATTCTTGCTTAATACAACGAAACAAGTTGTTTTAGACCGAAACGAGCTAAATCACAACAGATCGGTTTTACAAGTGTTCCTCTGATACGCGTCTAAACTTTTTCTCTTATAACTGCGCGAAAAGCATGTATTCGTGCTTAATACAACGAAACAAGTTGTTTTAGACCGAAACGAGCTAAATCTGAACACATCGGTTTTACAAGTGTCCCTGTGACACGCGTCAAAACTTTTTCTCTTATAACTGCGCGAAAAGCATGTATTCGTGCTTAATACGACGAAACAAGCTGTTTTAGACCGAAACGAGCTAAATCTGAACATATCGGTTTTACAAGTGTCCCTGTGACACGCGTCAAAACTTTTTCTCTTATAACTGCGCGAAAAGCATGTATTCTTGCTTAATACAGCGAAACAAGCTGTTTTAGACCAAAACGAGCTAAATCACAACACATCGGTTTTACAAGTGTTCTTCTGATACGTGTCAAAACTTTTTCTCTTATAACTGCGCGAAAAGCATGTATTCTTGCTTAATACAGCGAAACAAGTTGTTTTAGACCGAAACGAGCTAAATCACAACACATCGGTTTTACAAGTGTTCCTCTGATACGCGTCAAAACTTTTTTCTCTTATAACTGCGCGAAAAGCATGTATTCGTGCTTAGTTCAACGAAACAAGCTGTTTTAGACCGAAACGAGCGAAATCACAACACATCGGTTTTACAAGTGTTCTTCTGATACGCGTCAAAACTTTTTCTCTTATAACTGCGCGAAAAGCATGTATTCCTGCTTAATACAACGAAACAAGCTGTTTTAGACCGAAATGAGCTAAATCACAACACATCGGTTTTACAAGTGTTCCTCTGATACGCCTCAAAACTTTTTCTCTTATATCTGCGCGAAAAGCATGTATTCTTGCTTAATACAACGAAACAAGCTGTTTTAGACCGAAACGAGCTAAATCACAACACATCGGTTTTACAAGTGTTCCTCTGATACGCGTCTAAACTTTTTCTCTTATAACTGCGCGAAAAGCATGTATTCGTGCTTAATACAACGAAACAAGCTGTTTTAGACCGAAACGAGCTAAATCTGAACACATCGGTTTTACAAGTGTCCCTGTGACACGCGTCAAAACTTTTTCTCTTATAACTGCGCGAAAAGCATGTATTCTTGCTTAATACAGCGAAACAAGCTGTTTTAGACCAAAACGAGCTAAATCACAACACATCGGTTTTACAAGTGTTCCTCTGATACGCCTCAAAACATTTTCTCTTATAACTGCGCGAAAAGCATGTATTCTTGCTTAATACAACGAAACAAGCTGTTTTAGACCGAAACGAGCTAAATCACAACACATCGGTTTTACAAGTGTTCCTCTGATACGCGTCAAAACGTTTTCTCTTACAACTGCGCGAAAAGCATGAATTCTTGCTTAATACAACGAAACAAGCTGTTTTAGACCGAAACGAGTTAAATCACAACACATCGGTTTTACAAGTGTTCCTCTGATACGCGTCAAAACTTTTTTTCTCTTATAACTGCGCGAAAAGCATGTATTCGTGCTAATTACGACGAAACAAGCTGTTTTAGACCGAAACGAGCTAAATCTGAACACATCGGTTTTACAAGTGTCCCTGTGACAAGCGTCAAAACTTTTTCTCTTATAACTGCGCGAAAAGCATGTATTCTTGCTTAATACAGCGAAACAAGCTGTTTTAGACCAAAACGAGCTAAATCACAGCACATCGGTTTTACAAGTGTTCCTCTGATACGCGTCAAAACTTTTTTCTCTTATAACTGCGCGAAAAGCATGTATTCGTGCTTAGTTCAACGAAACAAGCTGTTTTAGACAGAAACGAGCTAAATCACAACACATCGGTTTTACAAGTGTTCTTCTGATACGCGTCAAAACTTTTTCTCTTATAACTGCGCGAAAAGCATGTATTCTTGCTTAATACAACGAAACAAGCTGTTTTAGACCGAAACGAGCTAAATCACAACACATCGGTTTTACAAGTGTTCCTCTGATACGCGTCAAAACTTTTTTCTCTTATAACTGCGCGAAAAGCATGTATTCGTGCTTAGTCTAACGAAACAAGCTGTTCTAGACCGAAACGGGGTAAATCTGAACACATCGGTTTTACAAGTGTCCCTGTGACAGGCCTTTAATACTTTTTCTCTTATAACTGCGCGAAAAGCATGTATTCGTGCCTAATACGACGAAACAAGCTATTTTAGACCGAAACGAGCTAAATCTGAACACATCGGTTTTACAAGTGTCCCTGTAACACGCGTCAAAACTTTTTCTCTTATAACTGCGCGAAAAGCATGTATTCTTGCTTAATACAGCGAAACAAGCTGTTTTAGACCAAAACGAGCTAAATCACGACACATCGGCTTTACAAGTGTTCCTCTGATACGCGTCAAATCTTTTTCTCTTATAACTGCGCGAAAACATGTATTCTTGCTTAATACAACGAAACAAGCTGTTTTAGACCGAAACGAGCTAAATCACAACACATCGGTTTTACAAGTGTTCTTCTGATACGCGTCAAAACTTTTTCTCTTATAACTGCGCGAAAAGCATGTATTCTTGCTTAATACAACGAAACAAGCTGTTTTAGACCGAAACGAGCTAAATCACAACACATCGGTTTTACAAGTGTTCCTCTGATACGCGTCAAAACTTTTTCTCTTATAACTGCGCGAAAAGCATGTATTCGTGCTTAGTCTAACGAAACAAGCTGTTTTAGACAGAAACGGGGTAAATCTGAACACCGGTTTTACAAGTGTCCCTGTGACACGCCTTTAAAACTTTTTCACTTATAACTTCGCGAAAAGCATGTATTCCTGCTTAATACAGCGAAACAAGCTGTTTTAGACCGAAACGAGCTAACTCACAACACATCGGCTTTACAAGTGTTCCTCTGATACGCGTCAAATCTTTTTCTCTTATAACTGCGCGAAAACATGTATTCTTGCTTAATACAACGAAACAAGCTGTTTTAGACCGAAACGAGCTAAATCACAACACATCGGTTTTACAAGTGTTCCTCTGATACGCGTCTAAACTTTTTCTCTTATAACTGCGCGAAAAGCATGTATTCGTGCTTAATACAACGAAACAAGCTGTTTTAGACCGAAACGAGCTAAATCTGAACACATCGGTTTTACAAGTGTCCCTGTGACACGCGTCAAAACTTTTCTCTTATAACTGCGCGAAAAGCATGTATTCTTGCTTAATACAGCGAAACAAGCTGTTTTAGACCGAAACGAGCTAAATCACATCACATCGGTTTTACAAGTGTTCCTCTGATACGCCTCAAAACTTTTTCTCTTATAACTGCGCGAAAAGCATGTATTCTTGCTTAATACACGAAACAAGCTGTTTTAGACCGAAACGAGCTAAATCACAACACATCGGTTTTACAAGTGTTCCTCTGATACGCGTCTAAACTTTTTCTCTTATAACTGCGCGAAAAGCATGTATTCGTGCTTAATACAACGAAACAAGCTGTTTTAGACCGAAACGAGCTAAATCTGAACACATCGGTTTTACAAGTGTCCCTGTGACAGGCGTCAAAACTTTTTCTTATAACTGCGCGAAAAGCATGTATTCTTGCTTTATGCAGCGAAACAAGTTGTTTTAGACCGAAACGAGCAAAATCACAACACATCGGTTTTACAAGTGTTCCTCTGATACGCCTCAAAACTTTTTCTCTTATAACTGCGCGAAAAGCATGTATTCTTGCTTAATACAGCGAAACAAGCTGTTTTAGACCGAAACGAGTTAAATCACAACACATCGGTTTTACAAGTGTTCCTCTGATACGCGTCAAAACTTTTTTTCTCTTATAACTGCGCGAAAAGCATGTATTCGTGCTTAATACGACGAAACAAGCTGTTTTAGACCGAAACGAGCTAAATCTGAACACATCGGTTTTACAAGTGTCCCTGTGACACGCGTCAAAACTTTTTCTCTTATAACTGCGCGAAAAGCATGTATTCGTGCTTAGTTCAACGAAACAAGCTGTTTTAGACCGAAACGAGGTAAATCACAACACATCGGTTTTACAAGTGTCCCTGTGACACGCGTCAAAACTTTCTCTCTTATACCTGCGCGAAAAGCATGTATTCGTGCTTATTACAGCGAAACAAGCTGTTTTAGACTG
This sequence comes from Amblyomma americanum, assembly GCF_052857255.1. NCBI lineage: Eukaryota > Metazoa > Arthropoda > Arachnida > Ixodida > Ixodidae > Amblyomma > Amblyomma americanum. The sequence continues at coordinate 76,862 of NW_027526695.1, read as the reverse complement.
AAACGAGCTAAATCTGAACACATCGGTTTTACTAGTGTCCCTGTGACACGCCTTTAAAACGTTTTTTCTTATAACTGCGAGAAACGCATGTATTCTTGCTTAATACAACGAAACAAGTTGTTTTAGACCGAAACGAGTTAAATCACAACACATCGGTTTTACAAGTGTTCCTCTGATACGCGTCAAAACTTTTTTTCTCTTATAACTGCGCGAAAAGCATGTATTCGTGCTAATTACGACGAAACAAGCTGTTTTAGACCGAAACGAGCTAAATCTGAACACATCGGTTTTACAAGTGTCCCTGTGACAAGCGTCAAAACTTTTTCTCTTATAACTGCGCGAAAAGCATGTATTCTTGCTTAATACAGCGAAACAAGCTGTTTTAGACCAAAACGAGCTAAATCACAGCACATCGGTTTTACAAGTGTTCCTCTGATACGCGTCAAAACTTTTTTCTCTTATAACTGCGCGAAAAGCATGTATTCGTGCTTAGTTCAACGAAACAAGCTGTTTTAGACAGAAACGAGCTAAATCACAACACATCGGTTTTACAAGTGTTCTTCTGATACGCGTCAAAACTTTTTCTCTTATAACTGCGCGAAAAGCATGTATTCTTGCTTAATACAACGAAACAAGCTGTTTTAGACCGAAACGAGCTAAATCACAACACATCGGTTTTACAAGTGTTCCTCTGATACGCGTCAAAACTTTTTTCTCTTATAACTGCGCGAAAAGCATGTATTCGTGCTTAGTCTAACGAAACAAGCTGTTCTAGACCGAAACGGGGTAAATCTGAACACATCGGTTTTACAAGTGTCCCTGTGACAGGCCTTTAATACTTTTTCTCTTATAACTGCGCGAAAAGCATGTATTCGTGCCTAATACGACGAAACAAGCTATTTTAGACCGAAACGAGCTAACTCTGAACACATCGGTTTTACAAGTGTCCCTGTAACACGCGTCAAAACTTTTTCTCTTATAACTGCGCGAAAAGCATGTATTCTTGCTTAATACAGCGAAACAAGCTGTTTTAGACCAAAACGAGCTAAATCACGACACATCGGCTTTACAAGTGTTCCTCTGATACGCGTCAAATCTTTTTCTCTTATAACTGCGCGAAAACATGTATTCTTGCTTAATACAACGAAACAAGCTGTTTTAGACCGAAACGAGCTAAATCACAACACATCGGTTTTACAAGTGTTCTTCTGATACGCGTCAAAACTTTTTCTCTTATAACTGCGCGAAAAGCATGTATTCTTGCTTAATACAACGACACAAGCTGTTTTAGACCGAAACGAGCTAAATCACAACACATCGGTTTTACAAGTGTTCCTCTGATACGCGTCAAAACTTTTTCTCTTATAACTGCGCGAAAAGCATGTATTCGTGCTTAGTCTAACGAAACAAGCTGTTTTAGACAGAAACGGGGTAAATCTGAACACCGGTTTTACAAGTGTCCCTGTGACACGCCTTTAAAACTTTTTCACTTATAACTTCGCGAAAAGCATGTATTCCTGCTTAATACAGCGAAACAAGCTGTTTTAGACCGAAACGAGCTAAATCACAACACATCGGCTTTACAAGTGTTCCTCTGATACGCGTCAAATCTTTTTCTCTTATAACTGCGCGAAAACATGTATTCTTGCTTAATACAACGAAACAAGCTGTTTTAGACCGAAACGAGCTAAATCACAACACATCGGTTTTACAAGTGTTCCTCTGATACGCGTCTAAACTTTTTCTCTTATAACTGCGCGAAAAGCATGTATTCGTGCTTAATACAACGAAACAAGCTGTTTTAGACCGAAACGAGCTAAATCTGAATACATCGGTTTTACAAGTGTCCCTGTGACACGCGTCAAAACTTTTCTCTTATAACTGCGCGAAAAGCATGTATTCTTGCTTAATACAGCGAAACAAGCTGTTTTAGACCGAAACGAGCTAAATCACATCACATCGGTTTTACAAGTGTTCCTCTGATACGCCTCAAAACTTTTTCTCTTATAACTGCGCGAAAAGCATGTATTCTTGCTTAATACACGAAACAAGCTGTTTTAGACCGAAACGAGCTAAATCACAACACATCGGTTTTACAAGTGTTCCTCTGATACGCGTCTAAACTTTTTCTCTTATAACTGCGCGAAAAGCATGTATTCGTGCTTAATACAACGAAACAAGCTGTTTTAGACCGAAACGAGCTAAATCTGAACACATCGGTTTTACAAGTGTCCCTGTGACAGGCGTCAAAACTTTTTCTTATAACTGCGCGAAAAGCATGTATTCTTGCTTTATGCAGCGAAACAAGTTGTTTTAGACCGAAACGAGCAAAATCACAACACATCGGTTTTACAAGTGTTCCTCTGATACGCCTCAAAACTTTTTCTCTTATAACTGCGCGAAAAGCATGTATTCTTGCTTAATACAGCGAAACAAGCTGTTTTAGACCGAAACGAGTTAAATCACAACACATCGGTTTTACAAGTGTTCCTCTGATACGCGTCAAAACTTTTTTTCTCTTATAACTGCGCGAAAAGCATGTATTCGTGCTTAATACGACGAAACAAGCTGTTTTAGACCGAAACGAGCTAAATCTGAACACATCGGTTTTACAAGTGTCCCTGTGACACGCGTCAAAACTTTTTCTCTTATAACTGCGCGAAAAGCATGTATTCGTGCTTAGTTCAACGAAACAAGCTGTTTTAGACCGAAACGAGGTAAATCACAACACATCGGTTTTACAAGTGTCCCTGTGACACGCGTCAAAACTTTCTCTTATACCTGCGCGAAAAGCATGTATTCGTGCTTATTACAGCGAAACAAGCTGTTTTAGACTGAAACGAGCTAAATCTGAACACATCGGTTTTACTAGTGTCCCTGTGACACGCCTTTAAAACGTTTTTTCTTATAACTGCGAGAAACGCATGTATTCTTGCTTAATACAACGAAACAAGTTGTTTTAGACCGAAACGAGCTAAATCACAACAGATCGGTTTTACAAGTGTTCCTCTGATACGCGTCTAAACTTTTTCTCTTATAACTGCGCGAAAAGCATGTATTCGTGCTTAATACAACGAAACAAGTTGTTTTAGACCGAAACGAGCTAAATCTGAACACATCGGTTTTACAAGTGTCCCTGTGACACGCGTCAAATCTTTTTCTCTTATAACTGCGCGAAAAGCATGTATTCGTGCTTAATACGACGAAACAAGCTGTTTTAGACCGAAACGAGCTAAATCTGAACATATCGGTTTTACAAGTGTCCCTGTGACACGCGTCAAAACTTTTTCTCTTATAACTGCGCGAAAAGCATGTATTCTTGCTTAATACAGCGAAACAAGCTGTTTTAGACCAAAACGAGCTAAATCACAACACATCGGTTTTACAAGTGTTCTTCTGATACGCGTCAAAAGTTTTTCTCTTATAACTGCGCGAAAAGCATGTATTCTTGCTTAATACAACGAAACAAGCTGTTTTAGACCGAAACGAGCTAAATCACAACACATCGGTTTTATAAGTGTTCCTCTGATACGCCTCAAAACTTTTTCTCTTATAACTGCGCGAAAAGCATGTATTCTTGCTTAATACAACGAAACAAGCTGTTTTAGACCGAAACGAGCTAAATCACAACACATCGGTTTTACAAGTGTTCTTCTGATACGCGTCAAAACTTTTTCTCTTATAACTGCGCGAAAAGCATGTATTCTTGCTTAATACAACGAAACAAGCTGTTTTAGACCGAAACGAGCTAAATCACAACACATCGGTTTTACAAGTGTTCCTCTGATACGCGTCAAAACTTTTTCTCTTATAACTGCGCGAAAAGCATGTATTCGTGCTTAGTCTAACGAAACAAGCTGTTTTAGACAGAAACGGGGTAAATCTGAACACCGGTTTTACAAGTGTCCCTGTGACACGCCTTTAAAACTTTTTCTCTTAAAACTTCGCGAAAAGCATGTATTCCTGCTTAATACAGCGAAACAAGCTGTTTTAGACCGAAACGAGCTAAATCACAACACATCGGCTTTACAAGTGTTCCTCTGATACGCGTCAAATCTTTTTCTCTTATAACTGCGCGAAAACATGTATTCTTGCTTAATACAACGAAACAAGCTGTTTTAGACCGAAACGAGCTAAATCACAACACATCGGTTTTACAAGTGTTCCTCTGATACGCGTCTAAACTTTTTCTCTTATAACTGCGCGAAAAGCATGTATTCGTGCTTAATACAACGAAACAAGCTGTTTTAGACCGAAACGAGCTAAATCTGAACACATCGGTTTTACAAGTGTCCCTGTGACACGCGTCAAAACTTTTCTCTTATAACTGCGCGAAAAGCATGTATTCTTGCTTAATACAGCGAAACAAGCTGTTTTAGACCGAAACGAGCTAAATCACATCACATCGGTTTTACAAGTGTTCCTCTGATACGCCTCAAAACTTTTTCTCTTATAACTGCGCGAAAAGCATGTATTCTTGCTTAATACACGAAACAAGCTGTTTTAGACCGAAACGAGCTAAATCACAACACATCGGTTTTACAAGTGTTCCTCTGATACGCGTCTAAACTTTTTCTCTTATAACTGCGCGAAAAGCATGTATTCGTGCTTAATACAACGAAACAAGCTGTTTTAGACCGAAACGAGCTAAATCTGAACACATCGGTTTTACAAGTGTCCCTGTGACAGGCGTCAAAACTTTTTCTTATAACTGCGCGAAAAGCATGTATTCTTGCTTTATGCAGCGAAACAAGTTGTTTTAGACCGAAACGAGCAAAATCACAACACATCGGTTTTACAAGTGTTCCTCTGATACGCCTCAAAACTTTTTCTCTTATAACTGCGCGAAAAGCATGTATTCTTGCTTAATACAGCGAAACAAGCTGTTTTAGACCGAAACGAGTTAAATCACAACACATCGGTTTTACAAGTGTTCCTCTGATACGCGTCAAAACTTTTTTTCTCTTATAACTGCGCGAAAAGCATGTATTCGTGCTTAATACGACGAAACAAGCTGTTTTAGACCGAAACGAGCTAAATCTGAACACATCGGTTTTACAAGTGTCCCTGTGACACGCGTCAAAACTTTTTCTCTTATAACTGCGCGAAAAGCATGTATTCGTGCTTAATACACGAAACAAGCTGTTTTAGACCGAAACGAGCTAAATCACAACACATCGGTTTTACAAGTGTTCCTCTGATACGCGTCTAAACTTTTTCTCTTATAACTGCGCGAAAAGCATGTATTCGTGCTTAATACAACGAAACAAGCTGTTTTAGACCGAAACGAGCTAAATCTGAACACATCGGTTTTACAAGTGTCCCTGTGACAGGCGTCAAAACTTTTTCTTATAACTGCGCGAAAAGCATGTATTCTTGCTTTATGCAGCGAAACAAGCTGTTTTAGACTGAAACGAGCTAAATCTGAACACATCGGTTTTACTAGTGTCCCTGTGACACGCCTTTAAAACGTTTTTTCTTATAACTGCGAGAAACGCATGTATTCTTGCTTAATACAACGAAACAAGTTGTTTTAGACCGAAACGAGCTAAATCACAACAGATCGGTTTTACAAGTGTTCCTCTGATACGCGTCTAAACTTTTTCTCTTATAACTGCGCGAAAAGCATGTATTCGTGCTTAATACAACGAAACAAGTTGTTTTAGACCGAAACGAGCTAAATCTGAACACATCGGTTTTACAAGTGTCCCTGTGACACGCGTCAAAACTTTTTCTCTTATAACTGCGCGAAAAGCATGTATTCGTGCTTAATACGACGAAACAAGCTGTTTTAGACCGAAACGAGCTAAATCTGAACATATCGGTTTTACAAGTGTCCCTGTGACACGCGTCAAAACTTTTTCTCTTATAACTGCGCGAAAAGCATGTATTCTTGCTTAATACAGCGAAACAAGCTGTTTTAGACCAAAACGAGCTAAATCACAACACATCGGTTTTACAAGTGTTCTTCTGATACGCGTCAAAAGTTTTTCTCTTATAACTGCGCGAAAAGCATGTATTCTTGCTTAATACAACGAAACAAGCTGTTTTAGACCGAAACGAGCTAAATCACAACACATCGGTTTTACAAGTGTTCCTCTGATACGCCTCAAAACTTTTTCTCTTATAACTGCGCGAAAAGCATGTATTCTTGCTTAATACAACGAAACAAGCTGTTTTAGACCGAAACGAGCTAAATCACAACACATCGGTTTTACAAGTGTTCCTCTGATACGCGTCTAAACTTTTTCTCTTATAACTGCGCGAAAAGCATGTATTCGTGCTTAATACAACGAAACAAGCTGTTTTAGACCGAAACGAGCTAAATCTGAACACATCGGTTTTACAAGTGTCCCTGTGACACGCGTCAAAACTTTTTCTCTTATAACTGCGCGAAAAGCATGTATTCTTGCTTAATACAGCGAAACAAGCTGTTTTAGACCGTAACGAGGTAAATCTGAACACATTGGTTTTACAAGTGTTCCTCTGATACGCGTCAAAACTTTTTCTCTGATAACTGCGCGAAAAGAATGTATTCTTGCTTAATACAACGAAACAAGCTGTTTTAGACCGAAACGAGCCAAATCACAACACATCGGTATTACAAGTGTTCCACGTGATACTCGTCAAAACTTTTTCTCTAATAACTGCGCGAAAACCATGTATTCTTGCTTAATACAGGGAAACAAGCTGTTTTAGACCGAAACGAGCTAAATCACAACACATCGGTTTTACAAGTGTTCCTCTGATTCGCGTCTAAACTTTTTCTCTTATAACTGCGCGAAAAGCATGTATTCGTGCTTAATACAACGAAACAAGCTGTTTTAGACCGAAACGAGCTAAATCTGAACACATCGGTTTTACAAGTGTCCCTGTGACACGCGTCAAAACTTTTTCTCTTATAACTGCGCGAAAAGCATGTATTCTTGCTTAATACAGCGAAACAAGCTGTTTTAGACCGAAACGAGGTAAATCTGAACACATTGGTTTTACAAGTGTTCCTCTGATACGCGTCAAAACTTTTTCTCTGATAACTGCGCGAAAAGAATGTATTCTTGCTTAATACAACGAAACAAGCTGTTTTAGACCGAAACGAGCCAAATCACAACACATCGGTTTTACAAGTGTTCCTCTGATACGCGTCAAAACTTTTTCTCTTATAACTGCGCGAAAAGCATGTATTCGTACTTAGTCTAACGAAACAAGCTGTTTTAGACAGAAACGGGGTAAATCTGAACACCGGTTTTACAAGTGTCCCTGTGACACGCCTTTAAAACTTTTTCTCTTATAACTTCGCGAAAAGCATGTATTCCTGCTTAATACAGCGAAACAAGCTGTTTTAGACCGAAACGAGCTAAATCACAACACATCGGCTTTACAAGTGTTCCTCTGATACGCGTCAAATCTTTTTCTCTTATAACTGCGCGAAAACATGTATTCTTGCTTAATACAACGAAACAAGCTGTTTTAGACCGAAACGAGCTAAATCACAACACATCGGTTTTACAAGTGTTCCTCTGATACGCGTCTAAACTTTTTCTCTTATAACTGCGCGAAAAGCATGTATTCGTGCTTAATACAACGAAACAAGCTGTTTTAGACCGAAACGAGCTAAATCTGAACACATCGGTTTTACAAGTGTCCCTGTGACACGCGTCAAAACTTTTCTCTTATAACTGCGCGAAAAGCATGTATTCTTGCTTAATACAGCGAAACAAGCTGTTTTAGACCGAAACGAGCTAAATCACATCACATCGGTTTTACAAGTGTTCCTCTGATACGCCTCAAAACTTTTTCTCTTATAACTGCGCGAAAAGCATGTATTCTTGCTTCATACACGAAACAAGCTGTTTTAGACCGAAACGAGCTAAATCACAACACATCGGTTTTACAAGTGTTCCTCTGATACGCGTCTAAACTTTTTCTCTTATAACTGCGCGAAAAGCATGTATTCGTGCTTAATACAACGAAACAAGCTGTTTTAGACCGAAACGAGCTAAATCTGAACACATCGGTTTTACAAGTGTCCCTGTGACAGGCGTCAAAACTTTTTCTCTTATAACTGCGCGAAAAGCATGTATTCTTGCTTTATGCAGCGAAACAAGTTGTTTTAGACCGAAACGAGCAAAATCAAAACACATCGGTTTTACAAGTGTTCCTCTGATACGCCTCAAAACTTTTTCTCTTATAACTGCGCGAAAAGCATGTGTTCTTGCTTAATACAACGAAACAAGCTGTTTCAGACCGAAACGAGCTAAATCACAACACATCAGTTTTACAAGTGTTCCTCTGATACGCGTCTAAACTTTTTCTCTTATAACTGCGCGAAAGCATGTATTCGTGCTTAATACGACGAAACAAGCTGTTTTAGACCGAAACGAGCTAAATCTGAACATATCGGTTTTACAAGTGTCCCTGTGACACGCGTCAAAACTTTTTCTCTTATAACTGCGCGAAAAGCATGTATTCTTGCTTAATACAGCGAAACAAGCTGTTTTAGACCGAAACGAGGTAAATCTGAACACATTGGTTTTACAAGTTTTCCTCTGATACGCGTCAAAACTTTTTCTCTGATAACTGCGCGAAAAGAATGTATTCATGCTTAATACAACGAAACAAGCTGTTTTAGACCGAAACGAGCCAAATCACAACACATCGGTATTACAAGTGTTCCACGTGATACTCGTCAAAACTTTTTCTCTAATAACTGCGCGAAAACCATGTATTCTTGCTTAATACAGGGAAACAAGCTGTTTTAGACCGAAACGAGCTAAATCACAACACATCGGTTTTACAAGTGTTCCTCTGATACGCGTCAAAACTTTTTCTCTTATAACTCCGCGACAAGCATGTATTCTTGCCTAATACAGCGAAACAAGCTGTTTTAGACCCAAACGAGTTAAATCACAACACATCGGTTTTACAAGTGTTCCTCTGATACGCGTCTAAACTTTTTCTCTTATAACTGCGCGAAAGGCATGTATTCTTGCTTAATACAACAAAACAAGCTGTTTTACACCGAAACGAGCTAGATCTGAACACATCGGTTTTACAAGTGTCCCTGTGACACACGTCAAAACGTTTTCTCTTATAACTGCGCGAAAAGCACGTATTCTTGCTTAATACAGCGAAACAAGTTGTATTAGACCAAAGCGAGCTAAATCACAACACATCGGTTTTACAAGTGTTCCTCTGATACGCGTCAAAACTTTTTTCTCTTATAACTGCGCGAAAAGCATGTATTCTTGCTTAGTTCAACGAAACAAGCTGTTTTAGACCGAAACGAGGTAAATCTGAACACATCGGATTTACAAGTGTCCCTGTGACACGCGTCAAGACTTTTTTTCTTATAACTGCGCGAAAAGCATGTATTCTTGCTTAATACAGCGAAACAAGCTGTTTTAGACCGAAACGAGCTAAATCACAACACATCGGTTTTACAAGTGTTCCTCTGATACGCGTCAAAACTTTTTCTCTTATAACTGCGCGAAAAGCATGTATTCTTGCTTAATACAACGAAACAAGCTGTTTTAGACCGAAACGAGCTAAATCACAACACATCGGTTTTACAAGTGTTCCTCTGATACGCGTCTAAACTTTTTCTCTTATAACTGCGCGAAAAGCATGTATTCGTGCCTAATACAACGAAACAAGCTGTTTTACACCAAAACGAGCTAGATCTGAACACATCGGTTTTACAAGTGTCCCTGTGACACGCGTCAAAACTTTTTCTCTTATAACTGCGCGAAAAGCATGTATTCTTGCTTAATACAGCGAAACAAGCTGTTTTAGACCGAAACGAGGTAAATCTGAACACATTGGTTTTACAAGTGTTCCTCTGATACGCGTCTAAACTTTTTCTCTTATAACTGCGCGAAAAGCATGTATTCGTGCTTAATACAACGAAACAAGCTGTTTTAGACCGAAACGAGCTAAATCTGAACACATCGGTTTACAAGTGTCCCTGTGACACGCGTCAAAACTTTTTCTCTTATAACTGCGCGAAAAGCATGTATTCTTGCTTAATACAGCGAAACAAGCTGTTTTAGACCGAAACGAGCTAAATCACAACACATCGGTTTTACAAGTGTTCCTCTGATACGCGTCAAAACTTTTTCTCTTATAACTGCGCGAAAAGCATGTATTCTTGCTTAATACAACGAAACAAGCTGTTTTAGACCGAAACGAGTTAAATCACAACACATCGGTTTTACAAGTGTTCCTCTGATACGCGTCAAAACTTTTTTTCTCTTATAACTGCGCGAAAAGCATGTATTCGTGCTTAATACGACGAAACAAGCTGTTTTAGACCGAAACGAGCTAAATCTGAACACATCGGTTTTACAAGTGTCCCTGTGACACGCGTCAAAACTTTTTCTCTTATAACTGCGCGAAAAGCATGTATTCGTGCTTAGTTCAACGAAACAAGCTGTTTTAGACCGAAACGAGGTAAATCACAACACATCGGTTTTACAAGTGTCCCTTTGACACGCGTCAAAACTTTCTCTCTTATACCTGCGCGAAAAGCATGTATTCGTGCTTAATACAGCGAAACAAGCTGTTTTAGACTGAAACGAGCTAAATCTGAACACATCGGTTTTACTAGTGTCCCTGTGACACGCCTTTAAAACGTTTTTTCTTATAACTGCGAGAAACGCATGTATTCTTGCTTAATACAACGAAACAAGTTGTTTTAGACCGAAACGAGCTAAATCACAACAGATCGGTTTTACAAGTGTTCCTCTGATACGCGTCTAAACTTTTTCTCTTATAACTGCGCGAAAAGCATGTATTCGTGCTTAATACAACGAAACAAGTTGTTTTAGACCGAAACGAGCTAAATCTGAACACATCGGTTTTAGAAGTGTCCCTGTGACACGCGTCAAAACTTTTTCTCTTATAACTGCGCGAAAAGCATGTATTCGTGCTTAATACGACGAAACAAGCTGTTTTAGACCGAAACGAGCTAAATCTGAACATATCGGTTTTACAAGTGTCCCTGTGACACGCGTCAAAACTTTTTCTCTTATAAGTGCGCGAAAAGCATGTATTCTTGCTTAATACAGCGAAACAAGCTGTTTTAGACCAAAACGAGCTAAATCACAACACATCGGTTTTACAAGTGTTCCTCTGATACGCGTCAAAATTTTTTCTCTTATAACTGCGCGAAAAGCATGTATTCGTGCTTAGTTCAACGAAACAAGCTGTTTTAGACCGAAACGAGCTAAATCACAACACATCGGTTTTACAAGTGTTCTTCTGATACGCGTCAAAACTTTTTCTCTTATAACTGCGCGAAAAGCATGTATTCTTGCTTAATACAACGAAACAAGCTGTTTTAGACCGAAACGAGCTAAATCACAACACATCGGTTTTACAAGTGTTCCTCTGATACGCCTCAAAACTTTTTCTCTTATAACTGCGCGAAAAGCATGTATTCTTGCTTAATACAACGAAACAAGCTGTTTTAGACCAAAACGAGCTAAATCACAACACATCGGTTTTACAAGTGTTCCTCTGATACGCGTCTAAACTTTTTCTCTTATAACTGCGCGAAAAGCATGTATTCGTGCTTAATACAACGAAACAAGTTGTTTTAGACCGAAACGAGCTAAATCACAACAGATCGGTTTTACAAGTGTTCCTCTGATACGCGTCTAAACTTTTTCTCTTATAACTGCGCGAAAAGCATGTATTCGTGCTTAATACAACGAAACAAGTTGTTTTAGACCGAAACGAGCTAAATCTGAACACATCGGTTTTACAAGTGTCCCTGTGACACGCGTCAAAACTTTTTCTCTTATAACTGCGCGAAAAGCATGTATTCGTGCTTAATACGACGAAACAAGCTGTTTTAGACCGAAACGAGCTAAATCTGAACATATCGGTTTTACAAGTGTCCCTGTGACACGCGTCAAAACTTTTTCTCTTATAACTGCGCGAAAACATGTATTCTTGCTTAATACAACGAAACAAGCTGTTTAAGACCGAAACGAGCTAAATCACAACACATCGGTTTTACAAGTGTTCCTCTGATACGCGTCTAAACTTTTTCTCTTATAACTGCGCGAAAAGCATGTATTCGTGCTTAATACAACGAAACAAGCTGTTTTAGACCGAAACGAGCTAAATCTGAACACATCGGTTTTACAAGTGTCCCTGTGACACGCGTCAAAACTTTTCTCTTATAACTGCGCGAAAAGCATGTATTCTTGCTTAATACAGCGAAACAAGCTGTTTTAGACCGAAACGAGCTAAATCACATCACATCGGTTTTACAAGTGTTCCTCTGATACGCCTCAAAACTTTTTCTCTTATAACTGCGCGAAAAGCATGTATTCTTGCTTAATACACGAAACAAGCTGTTTTAGACCGAAACGAGCTAAATCACAACACATCGGTTTTACAAGTGTTCCTCTGATACGCGTCTAAACTTTTTCTCTTATAACTGCGCGAAAAGCATGTATTCGTGCTTAATACAACGAAACAAGCTGTTTTAGACCGAAACGAGCTAAATCTGAACACATCGGTTTTACAAGTGTCCCTGTGACAGGCGTCAAAACTTTTTCTCTTATAACTGCGCGAAAAGCATGTATTCTTGCTTTATGCAGCGAAACAAGTTGTTTTAGACCGAAACGAGCAAAATCACAACACATCGGTTTTACAAGTGTTCCTCTGATACGCCTCAAAACTTTTTCTCTTATAACTGCGCGAAAAGCATGTATTCTTGCTTAATACAACGAAACAAGCTGTTTCAGACCGAAACGAGCTAAATCACAACACTTAATTTTACAAGTGTTCCTCTGATACGCGTCTAAACTTTTTCTCTTATAACTGCGCGAAAGCATGTATTCGTGCTTAATACGACGAAACAAGCTGTTTTAGACCGAAACGAGCTAAATCTGAACATATCGGTTTTACAAGTGTCCCTGTGACACGCGTCAAAACTTTTTCTCTCATAACTGCGCGAAAAGCATGTATTCTTGCTTAATACAGCGAAACAAGCTGTTTTAGACCGAAACGAGGTAAATCTGAACACATTGGTTTTACAAGTGTTCCTCTGATACGCGTCAAAACTTTTTCTCTGATAACTGCGCGAAAAGAATGTATTCTTGCTTAATACAACGAAACAAGCTGTTTTAGACCGAAACGAGCCAAATCACAACACATCGGTATTACAAGTGTTCCACGTGATACTCGTCAAAACTTTTTCTCTAATAACTGCGCGAAAACCATGTATTCTTGCTTAATACAGGGAAACAAGCTGTTTTAGACCGAAACGAGCTAAATCACAACACATCGGTTTTACAAGTGTTCCTCTGATACGCGTCAAAACTTTTTCTCTTATAACTGCGCGACAAGCATGTATTCTTGCTTAATACAGCGAAACAAGCTGTTTTAGACCCAAACGAGTTAAATCACAACACATCGGTTTTACAAGTGTTCCTCTGATACGCGTCTAAACTTTTTCTCTTATAACTGCGCGAAAGGCATGTATTCTTGCTTAATACAACAAAACAAGCTGTTTTACACCGAAACGAGCTAGATCTGAACACATCGGTTTTACAAGTGTCCCTGTGACACACGTCAAAACTTTTTCTCTTATAACTGCGCGAAAAGCACGTATTCTTGCTTAATACAGCGAAACAAGTTGTATTAGACCAAAACGAGCTAAATCACAACACATCGGTTTTACAAGTGTTCCTCTGATACGCGTCAAAACTTTTTTCTCTTATAACTGCGCGAAAAGCATGTATTCGTGCTTAGTTCAACGAAACAAGCTGTTTTAGACCGAAACGAGGTAAATCTGAACACATCGGATTTACAAGTGTCCCTGTGACACGCGTCAAGACTTTTTTTCTTATAACTGCGCGAAAAGCATGTATTCTTGCTTAATACAGCGAAACAAGCTGTTTTAGACCGAAACGAGCTAAATCACAACACATCGGTTTTACAAGTGTTCCTCTGATACGCGTCAAAACTTTTTCTCTTATAACTGCGCGAAAAGCATGTATTCTTGCTTAATACAACGAAACAAGCTGTTTTAGACCGAAACGAGCTAAATCACAACACATCGGTTTTACAAGTGTTCCTCTGATACGCGTCTAAACTTTTTCTCTTATACCTGCGCGAAAAGCATGTATTCGTGCCTAATACAACGAAACAAGCTGTTTTACACCAAAACGAGCTAGATCTGAACACATCGGTTTTACAAGTGTCCCTGTGACACGCGTCAAAACTTTTTCTCTTATAACTGCGCGAAAAGCATGTATTCTTGCTTAATACAGCGAAACAAGCTGTTTTAGACCGAAACGAGGTAAATCTGAACACATTGGTTTTACAAGTGTTCCTCTGATACGCGTCTAAACTTTTTCTCTTATAACTGCGCGAAAAGCATGTATTCGTGCTTAATACAACGAAACAAGCTGTTTTAGACCGAAACGAGCTAAATCTGAACACATCGGTTTACAAGTGTCCCTGTGACACGCGTCAAAACTTTTTCTCTTATAACTGCGCGAAAAGCATGTATTCTTGCTTAATACAGCGAAACAAGCTGTTTTAGACCGAAACGAGCTAAATCACAACACATCGGTTTTACAAGTGTTCCTCTGATACGCGTCAAAACTTTTTCTCTTATAACTGCGCGAAAAGCATGTATTCTTGCTTAATACAACGAAACAAGCTGTTTTAGACCGAAACGAGTTAAATCACAACACATCGGTTTTACAAGTGTTCCTCTGATACGCGTCAAAACTTTTTTTCTCTTATAACTGCGCGAAAAGCATGTATTCGTGCTTAATACGACGAAACAAGCTGTTTTAGACCGAAACGAGCTAAATCTGAACACATCGGTTTTACAAGTGTCCCTGTGACACGCGTCAAAACTTTTTCTCTTATAACTGCGCGAAAAGCATGTATTCGTGCTTAGTTCAACGAAACAAGCTGTTTTAGACCGAAACGAGGTAAATCACAACACATCGGTTTTACAAGTGTCCCTGTGACACGCGTCAAAACTTTCTCTCTTATACCTGCGCGAAAAGCATGTATTCGTGCTTAATACAGCGAAACAAGCTGTTTTACACTGAAACGAGCTAAATCTGAACACATCGGTTTTACTAGTGTCCCTGTGACACGCCTTTAAAACGTTTTTTCTTATAACTGCGAGAAACGCATGTATTCTTGCTTAATACAACGAAACAAGTTGTTTTAGACCGAAACGAGCTAAATCACAACAGATCGGTTTTACAAGTGTTCCTCTGATACGCGTCTAAACTTTTTCTCTTATAACTGCGCGAAAAGCATGTATTCGTGCTTAATACAACGAAACAAGTTGTTTTAGACCGAAACGAGCTAAATCTGAACACATCGGTTTTACAAGTGTCCCTGTGACACGCGTCAAAACTTTTTCTCTTATAACTGCGCGAAAAGCATGTATTCGTGCTTAATACGACGAAACAAGCTGTTTTAGACCGAAACGAGCTAAATCTGAACATATCGGTTTTACAAGTGTCCCTGTGACACGCGTCAAAACTTTTTCTCTTATAACTGCGCGAAAAGCATGTATTCTTGCTCAATACAGCGAAACAAGCTGTTTTAGACCAAAACGAGCTAAATCACAACACATCGGTTTTACAAGTGTTCCTCTGATACGCGTCAAAACTTTTTTCTCTTATAACTGCGCGAAAAGCATGTATTCGTGCTTAGTTCAACGAAACAAGCTGTTTTAGACCGAAACGAGCTAAATCACAACACATCGGTTTTACAAGTGTTCTTCTGATACGCGTCAAAACTTTTTCTCTTATAACTGCGCGAAAAGCATGTATTCGTGCTTAGTTCAACGAAACAAGCTGTTTTAGACAGAAACGAGCTAAATCTGAACACATCGGTTTTACTAGTGTCCCTGTGACACGCCTTTAAAACGTTTTTTCTTATAACTGCGAGAAACGCATGTATTCTTGCTTAATACAACGAAACAAGTTGTTTTAGACCGAAACGAGCTAAATCACAACAGATCGGTTTTACAAGTGTTCCTCTGATACGCGTCTAAACTTTTTCTCTTATAACTGCGCGAAAAGCATGTATTCGTGCTTAATACAACGAAACAAGTTGTTTTAGACCGAAACGAGCTAAATCTGAACACATCGGTTTTACAAGTGTCCCTGTGACACGCGTCAAAACTTTTTCTCTTATAACTGCGCGAAAAGCATGTATTCGTGCTTAATACGACGAAACAAGCTGTTTTAGACCGAAACGAGCTAAATCTGAACATATCGGTTTTACAAGTGTCCCTGTGACACGCGTCAAAACTTTTTCTCTTATAACTGCGCGAAAAGCATGTATTCTTGCTTAATACAGCGAAACAAGCTGTTTTAGACCAAAACGAGCTAAATCACAACACATCGGTTTTACAAGTGTTCCTCTGATACGCGTCTAAACTTTTTCTCTTATAACTGCGCGAAAAGCATGTATTCTTGCTTAATACAACGAAACAAGCTGTTTCAGACCGAAACGAGCTAAATCACAACACTTAATTTTACAAGTGTTCCTCTGATACGCGTCTAAACTTTTTCTCTTATAACTGCGCGAAAGCATGTATTCGTGCTTAATACGACGAAACAAGCTGTTTTAGACCGAAACGAGCTAAATCTGAACATATCGGTTTTACAAGTGTCCCTGTGACACGCGTCAAAACTTTTTCTCTTATAACTGCGCGAAAAGCATGTATTCTTGCTTAATACAGCGAAACAAGCTGTTTTAGACCGAAACGAGGTAAATCTGAACACATTGGTTTTACAAGTGTTCCTCTGATACGCGTCAAAACTTTTTCTCTGATAACTGCGCGAAAAGAATGTATTCTTGCTTAATACAAGGAAACAAGCTGTTTTAGACCGAAACGAGCCAAATCACAACACATCGGTATTACAAGTGTTCCACGTGATACTCGTCAAAACTTTTTCTCTAATAACTGCGCGAAAACCATGTATTCTTGCTTAATACAGGGAAACAAGCTGTTTTAGACCGAAACGAGCTAAATCACAACACATCGGTTTTACAAGTGTTCCTCTGATACGCGTCTAAACTTTTTCTCTTATAACTGCGCGAAAGGCATGTATTCTTGCTTAATACAACAAAACAAGCTGTTTTACACCGAAACGAGCTAGATCTGAACACATCGGTTTTACAAGTGTCCCTGTGACACACGTCAAAACTTTTTCTCTTATAACTGCGCGAAAAGCACGTATTCTTGCTTAATACAGCGAAACAAGTTGTATTAGACCAAAACGAGCTAAATCACAACACATCGGTTTTACAAGTGTTCCTCTGATACGCGTCAAAACTTTTTTCTCTTATAACTGCGCGAAAAGCATGTATTCGTGCTTAGTTCAACGAAACAAGCTGTTTTAGACCGAAACGAGGTAAATCTGAACACATCGGATTTACAAGTGTCCCTGTGACACGCGTCAAGACTTTTTTTCTTATAACTGCGCGAAAAGCATGTATTCTTGCTTAATACAGCGAAACAAGCTGTTTTAGACCGAAACGAGCTAAATCACAACACATCGGTTTTACAAGTGTTCCTCTGATACGCGTCAAAACTTTTTCTCTTATAAGTGCGCGAAAAGCATGTATTCTTGCTTAATACAACGAAACAAGCTGTTTTAGACCGAAACGAGCTAAATCACAACACATCGGTTTTACAAGTGTTCCTCTGATACGCGTCTAAACTTTTTCTCTTATAACTGCGCGAAAAGCATGTATTCGTGCCTAATACAACGAAACAAGCTGTTTTACACCAAAACGAGCTAGATCTGAACACATCGGTTTTACAAGTGTCCCTGTGACACGCGTCAAAACTTTTTCTCTTATAACTGCGCGAAAAGCATGTAATCTTGCTTAATACAGCGAAACAAGCTGTTTTAGACCGAAACGAGGTAAATCTGAACACATTGGTTTTACAAGTGTTCCTCTGATACGCGTCTAAACTTTTTCTCTTATAACTGCGCGAAAAGCATGTATTCGTGCTTAATACAACGAAACAATCTGTTTTAGACCGAAACGAGCTAAATCTGAACACATCGGTTTACAAGTGTCCCTGTGACACGCGTCAAAACTTTTTCTCTTATAACTGCGCGAAAAGCATGTATTCTTGCTTAATACAGCGAAACAAGCTGTTTTAGACCGAAACGAGCTAAATCACAACACATCGGTTTTACAAGTGTTCCTCTGATACGCGTCAAAACTTTTTCTCTTATAACTGCGCGAAAAGCATGTATTCTTGCTTAATACAACGAAACAAGCTGTTTTAGACCGAAACGAGTTAAATCACAACACATCGGTTTTACAAGTGTTCCTCTGATACGCGTCAAAACTTTTTTTCTCTTATAACTGCGCGAAAAGCATGTATTCGTGCTTAATACGACGAAACAAGCTGTTTTAGACCGAAACGAGCTAAATCTGAACACATCGGTTTTACAAGTGTCCCTGTGACACGCGTCAAAACTTTTTCTCTTATAACTGCGCGAAAAGCATGTATTCGTGCTTAGTTCAACGAAACAAGCTGTTTTAGACCGAAACGAGGTAAATCACAACACATCGGTTTTACAAGTGTCCCTGTGACACGCGTCAAAACTTTCTCTCTTATACCTGCGCGAAAAGCATGTATTCGTGCTTAATACAGCGAAACAAGCTGTTTTACACTGAAACGAGCTAAATCTGAACACATCGGTTTTACTAGTGTCCCTGTGACACGCCTTTAAAACGTTTTTTCTTATAACTGCGAGAAACGCATGTATTCTTGCTTAATACAACGAAACAAGTTGTTTTAGACCGAAACGAGCTAAATCACAACAGATCGGTTTTACAAGTGTTCCTCTGATACGCGTCTAAACTTTTTCTCTTATAACTGCGCGAAAAGCATGTATTCGTGCTTAATACAACGAAACAAGTTGTTTTAGACCGAAACGAGCTAAATCTGAACACATCGGTTTTACAAGTGTCCCTGTGACACGCGTCAAAACTTTTTCTCTTATAACTGCGCGAAAAGCATGTATTCTTGCTTAATACAGCGAAACAAGCTGTTTTAGACCAAAACGAGCTAAATCACAACACATCGGTTTTACAAGTGTTCCTCTGATACGCGTCAAAACTTTTTTCTCTTATAACTGCGCGAAAAGCATGTATTCGTGCTTAGTTCAACGAAACAAGCTGTTTTAGACCGAAACGAGCTAAATCACAACACATCGGTTTTACAAGTGTTCTTCTGATACGCGTCAAAACTTTTTCTCTTATAACTGCGCGAAAAGCATGTATTCTTGCTTAATACAACGAAACAAGCTGTTTTAGACCGAAACGAGCTAAATCACAACACATCGGTTTTACAAGTGTTCCTCTGATACGCCTCAAAACTTTTTCTCTTATAACTGCGCGAAAAGCATGTATTCTTGCTTAATACAACGAAACAAGCTGTTTTAGACCGAAACGAGCTAAATCACAACACATCGGTTTTACAAGTGTTCGTCTGATACGCGTCTAAACTTTTTCTCTTATAACTGCGCGAAAAGCATGTATTCGTGCTTAATACAACGAAACAAGCTGTTTTAGACCGAAACGAGCTAAATCTGAACACATCGGTTTTACAAGTGTCCCTGTGACACGCGTCAAAACTTTTTCTCTTATAACTGCGCGAAAAGCATGTATTCTTGCTTAATACAGCGAAACAAGCTGTTTTAGACCGAAACGAGGTAAATCTGAACACATTGGTTTTACAAGTGTTCCTCTGATACGCGTCAAAACTTTTTTCTCTTATAACTGCGCGAAAAGCATGTATTCGTGCTTAGTTCAACGAAACAAGCTGTTTTAGACAGAAACGAGCTAAATCACAACACATCGGTTTTACAAGTGTTCTTCTGATACGCGTCAAAACTTTTTCTCTTATAACTGCGCGAAAAGCATGTATTCTTGCTTAGTACAACGAAACAAGCTGTTTTAGACCGAAACGAGCTAAATCACAACACATCGGTTTTACAAGTGTTCCTCTGATACGCGTCAAAACTTTTTTCTTTTATAACTGCGCGAAAAGCATGTATTCGCGCTTAGTCTAACGAAACAAGCTGTTTTAGACCGAAACGGGGTAAATCTGAACACATCGGTTTTACAAGTGTCCCTGTGACACGCCTTTAATACTTTTTCTCTTATAACTGCGCGAAAAGCATGTATTCGTGCCTAATACGACGAAACAAGCTATTTTAGACCGAAACGAGCTAAATCTGAACACATCGGTTTTACAAGTGTCCCTGTGACACGCGTCAAAACTTTTTCTCTTATAACTGCGCGAAGAGCATGTATTCTTGCTTAATACAGCGAAAACAAGCTGTGTTAGACCAAAACGAGCTAAATCACGACACATCGGCTTTACAAGTGTTCCTCTGATACGCGTCAAAACTTTTTTCTCTTATAACTGCGCGAAAAGCATGTATTCGTGCTTAGTCTAACGAAACAAGCTGTTTTAGACCGAAACGGGGTAAATCTGAACACATCGGTTTTACAAGTGTCCCTGTGACATGCCTTTAAAACTTTTTCTCTTATAACTGCGCGAAAAGCATGTATTCCTGCTTAATACAGCGAAACAAGCTGTTTTAGACCGAAACGAGCTAAATCACAACACATCGGTTTTACAAGTGTTCCTCTGATACGCGTCTAAACTTTTTCTCTTATAACTGCGCGAAAGCATGTATTCGTGCTTAATACGACGAAACAAGCTGTTTTAGACCGAAACGAGCTAAATCTGAACATATCGGTTTTACAAGTGTCCCTGTGACACGCGTCAAAACTTTTTCTCTTATAACTGCGCGAAAAGCATGTATTCTTGCTTAATACAGCGAAACAAGCTGTTTTAGACCGAAACGAGGTAAATCTGAACACATTGGTTTTACAAGTGTTCCTCTGATACGCGTCAAAACTTTTTCTCTGATAACTGCGCGAAAAGAATGTTATTCTTGCTTAATACAACGAAACAAGCTGTTTTAGACCGAAACGAGCCAAATCACAACACATTGGTATTACAAGTGTTCCACGTGATACTCGTCAAAACTTTTTCTCTAATAACTGCGCGAAAACCATGTATTCTTGCTTAATACAGGGAAACAAGCTGTTTTAGACCGAAACGAGCTAAATCACAACACATCGTTTTACAAGTGTTCCTCTGATACGCGTCAAAACTTTTTCTCTTATAACTGCGCGAAAAGCATGTATTCTTGCTTAATACAACGATACAAGCTGTTTTAGACCGAAACGAGCTAAATCATAACACATCGGTTTTACAAGTGTTCCTCTGATACGCGTCAATACTTTTTCTCTTGTAACTGCGCGAAAAGCACGTATTCTTGCTTAATACAGCGAAACAAGCTGTTTTTAGACCGAAACGAGCTAAATCTGAACACATCGGTTTTACTAGTGTCCCTGTGACACGCGTCAGAACCTTTTCTCTTATAACTGCACGAAAAGCATGTATTCTTGCTTAATACAGCGAAACAAGCTGTTTTAGACCGAAACGAGCTGTATCTGAACGCATCGGTTTTACAAGTATCCACGTGATACTCGTCAAAACTTTTTCTCTTATAACTGCGCGAAAAGCATGTATTCGTGCCTAATACGACGAAACAAGCTGTTTTAGACCGAAACGGGGTAAATCTGAACACATCGGTTTTACAAGTGTCCCTGTGACACGCCTTTAAAACTTTTTCTCTTATAATTGCGCGAAAAGCATGTATTCTTGCTTAATACAGCGAAATAAGCTGTTTTAGACCGAAACGAGCTAAATCACAACACATCGGTTTTACAAGTGCTCCTCTGATACGCGTCAAAACTTTTTTCTCTTATAACTGCGCAAAAAGCATGTATTCGTGCTTAATACAACGAAACAAGCTGTTTTACACCAAAACGAGTTAGATCTGAACACATCGGTTTTACAAGTGTCCCTGTGACATGCGTCAAAACTTTTTCTCTTGTAACTGCGCGAAAAGCATGTATTCTTGCTTAATACAACGAAACAAGCTGTTTTAGACCGAAACGAGCTAAATCACAACACATCGGTTTTACAAGTGTCCCTGTGACACGCGTCAAAACTGTTTCTCTTATAACTGCGCGAAAAGCATGTATTCTTGCTTAATACAGCGAAACAAGCTGTTTTAAACCGAAACGAGCTAAATCACAACACATCGGTTTTACAAGTGTTCTTCTGATACGCGTCAAAACTTTTTCTCTTATAACTGCGCGAAAAGCATGTATTCTTGCTTAATACAACGAAACAAGCTGTTTAGACCGAAACGAGCTAAATCACAACACATCGGTTTTACAAGTGTTCCTCTGATACGCGTCAAAACTTTTTTCTCTTATAACTGCGCGAAAAGCATGTATTCGTGCTTAGTCTAAAGAAACAAGCTGTTTTAGACCGAAACGGGGTAAATCTGAACACATCGGTTTTACAAGTGTCCCTGTGACACGCCTTTAAAACTTTTTCTCTTATAACTGCGCGAAAAGCATGTATTCTTGCTTAATACAGCGAAACAAGCTGTTTTAGACCGAAACGAGCTAAATCACAACACATCGGTTTTACAAGTGTTCCTCTGATACGCCTCAAAACTTTTCTCTTATAACTGCGCGAAAAGCATGTATTCTTGCTTAATACAACGAAACAAGCTGTTTTTAGACCGAAACGAGCTAAATCACAACACATCGGTTTTACAAGTGTTCCTCTGATACGCGTCTAAACTTTTTCTCTTATAACTGCGCGAAAAGCATGTATTCGTGCTTAATACAACGAAACAAGCTGTTTTAGACCGAAACGAGCTAAATCTGACACATCGGTTTTACAAGTGTCCCTGTGACATGCGGTCAAAACTTTTTCTCTTATAACTGCGCGAAAAGCATGTATTCTTGCTTAATACAGCGAAACAAGCTGTTTTAGACCGAAACGAGCTAAATCACACATCGGTTTTACAAGTGTTCCTCTGATACGCCTCAAAACTTTTTCTCTTATAACTGCGCGAAAAGCATGTATTCTTGCTTAATACAACGAAACAAGCTGTTTTAGACCGAAACGAGCTAAATCACAACACATCGGTTTTACAAGTGTTCCTCTGATACGCGTCAAAAACGTTTTCTCTTATAACTGCGCGAAAAGCATGTATTCTTGCTTAATACAACGAAACAAGCTGTTTTAGACCGAAACGAGCTAAATCACAACACTTCGGTTTTACAAGTGTTCCTCTGATACGCGTCAAAACGTTTTCTCTTATAACTGCGCGAAAAGCATGAATTCTTGCTTAATACAACGAAACAAGCTGTTTTAGACCGAAACGAGTTAAATCACAACACATCGGTTTTACAAGTGTTCCTCTGATACGCGTCCAAAACTTTTTTTTCTCTTATAACTGCGCGAAAAGCATGTATTCGTGCTTAGTTCAACGAAACAAGCTGTTTTAGACAGAAACGAGCTAAATCACAACACATCGGTTTTACAAGTGTTCTTCTGATACGCGTCAAAACTTTTTCTCTTATAACTGCGCGAAAAGCATGTATTCTTGCTTAATACAACGAAACAAGCTGTTTTAGACCGAAACGAGCTAAATCACAACACATCGGTTTTACAAGTGTTCCTCTGATACGCGTCAAAACTTTTTTCTCTTATAACTGCGCGAAAAGCATGTATTCGTGCTTAGTCTAACGAAACAAGCTGTTTTAGACCGAAACGGGGTAAATCTGAACACATCGGTTTTACAAGTGTCCCTGTGACACGCCTTTAATACTTTTTCTCTTATAACTGCGCGAAAAGCATGTATTCGTGCCTAATACGACGAAACAAGCTATTTTAGACCGAAACGAGCTAAATCTGAACACATCGGTTTTACAAGTGTCCCTGTGACACGCGTCAAAACTTTTTCTCTTATAACTGCGCGAAAAGCATGTATTCTTGCTTAATACAACGAAACAAGCTGTTTTAGACCGAAACGAGCTAAATCACAACACATCGGTTTTTACAAGTGTTCCTCTGATACGCGTCAAAACTTTTTCTCTTATAACTGCGCGAAAAGCATGTATTCGTGCTTAGTCTAAAGAAACAAGCTGTTTTAGACCGAAACGGGGTAAATCTGAACACATCGGTTTTACAAGTGTCCCTGTGACACGCTTTAAAACTTTTTCTCTTATAACTGCGCGAAAAGCATGTATTCTTGCTTAATACAGCGAAACAAGCTGTTTTAGACCGAAACGAGCTAAATCACAACACATCGGTTTTACAAGTGTTCCTCTGATACGCCTCAAAACTTTTTCTCTTATAACTGCGCGAAAAGCATGTATTCTTGCTTAATACAACGAAACAAGCTGTTTTAGACCGAAACGAGCTAAATCACAACACATCGGTTTTACAAGTGTTCCTCTGATACGCGTCTAAACTTTTTCTCTTATAACTGCGCGAAAAGCATGTATTCGTGCTTAATACAACGAAACAAGCTGTTTTAGACCGAAACGAGCTAAATCTGAACACATCGTTTTACAAGTGTCCCTGTGACATGCGTCAAAACTTTTTTCTTCTTATAACTGCGCGAAAAGCATGTATTCTTGCTTAATACAGCGAAACAAGCTGTTTTAGACCGAAACGAGCTAAATCACACATCGGTTTTACAAGTGTTCCTCTGATACGCCTCAAAACTTTTTCTCTTATAACTGCGCGAAAAGCATGTATTCTTGCTTAATACAACGAAACAAGCTGTTTTAGACCGAAACGAGCTAAATCACAACACATCGGTTTTACAAGTGTTCCTCTGATACGCGTCAAAACGTTTTCTCTTATAACTGCGCGAAAAGCATGTATTCTTGCTTAATACAACGAAACAAGCTGTTTTAGACCGAAACGAGCTAAATCACAACACTTCGGTTTTACAAGTGTTCCTCTGATACGCGTCAAAACGTTTTCTCTTATAACTGCGCGAAAAGCATGAATTCTTGCTTAATACAACGAAACAAGCTGTTTTAGACCGAAACGAGTTAAATCACAACACATCGGTTTTACAAGTGTTCCTCTGATACGCGTCAAAACTTTTTTTCTCTTATAACTGCGCGAAAAGCATGTATTCGTGCTTAATACGACGAAACAAGCTGTTTTAGACCGAAACGAGCTAAATCTGAACACATCGGTTTTACAAGTGTCCCTGTGACACGCGTCAAAACTTTTTCTCTTATAACTGCGCGAAAAGCATGTATTCTTGCTTAATACAGCGAAACAAGCTGTTTTAGACCAAAACGAGCTAAATCACAACACATCGGTTTTACAAGTGTTCTTCTGATACGCGTCAAAACTTTTTCCTCTTATAACTGCGCGAAAAGCATGTATTCGTGCTTAGTTCAACGAAACAAGCTGTTTTAGACAGAAACGAGCTAAATCACAACACATCGGTTTTACAAGTGTTCTTCTGATACGCGTCAAAACTTTTTCTCTTATAACTGCGCGAAAAGCATGTATTCTTGCTTAATACAACGAAACAAGCTGTTTTAGACCGAAACGAGCTAAATCACAACACATCGGTTTTACAAGTGTTCCTCTGATACGCGTCAAAACTTTTTTCTCTTATAACTGCGCGAAAAGCATGTATTCGTGCTTAGTCTAACGAAACAAGCTGTTTTAGACCGAAACGGGGTAAATCTGAACACATCGGTTTTACAAGTGTCCCTGTGACACGCCTTTAATACTTTTTCTCTTATAACTGCGCGAAAAGCATGTATTCGTGCCTAATACGACGAAACAAGCTATTTTAGACCGAAACGAGCTAAATCTGAACACATCGGTTTTACAAGTGTCCCTGTGACACGCGTCAAAACTTTTTCTCTTATAACTGCGCGAAAAGCATGTATTCTTGCTTAATACAACGAAACAAGCTGTTTTAGACCGAAACGAGCTAAATCACAACACATCGGTTTTACAAGTGTTCCTCTGATACGCGTCAAAACTTTTTTCTCTTATAACTGCGCGAAAAGCATGTATTCGTGCTTAGTCTAAAGAAACAAGCTGTTTTAGACCGAAACGGGGTAAATCTGAACACATCGGTTTTACAAGTGTCCCTGTGACACGCCTTTAAAACTTTTTCTCTTATAACTGCGCGAAAAGCATGTATTCTTGCTTAATACAGCGAAACAAGCTGTTTTAGACCGAAACGAGCTAAATCACAACACATCGGTTTTACAAGTGTTCCTCTGATACGCCTCAAAACTTTTTCTCTTATAACTGCGCGAAAAGCATGTATTCTTGCTTAATACAACGAAACAAGCTGTTTTAGACCGAAACGAGCTAAATCACAACACATCGGTTTTACAAGTGTTCCTCTGATACGCGTCTAAACTTTTTCTCTTATAACTGCGCGAAAAGCATGTATTCGTGCTTAATACAACGAAACAAGCTGTTTTAGACCGAAACGAGCTAAATCTGAACACATCGGTTTTACAAGTGTCCCTGTGACATGCGTCAAAACTTTTTCTCTTATAACTGCGCGAAAAGCATGTATTCTTGCTTAATACAGCGAAACAAGCTGTTTTAGACCGAAACGAGCTAAATCACACATCGGTTTTACAAGTGTTCCTCTGATACGCCTCAAAACTTTTTCTCTTATAACTGCGCGAAAAGCATGTATTCTTGCTTAATACAACGAAACAAGCTGTTTTAGACCGAAACGAGCTAAATCACAACACATCGGTTTTACAAGTGTTCCTCTGATACGCGTCAAAACGTTTTCTCTTATAACTGCGCGAAAAGCATGTATTCTTGCTTAATACAACGAAACAAGCTGTTTTAGACCGAAACGAGCTAAATCACAACACTTCGGTTTTACAAGTGTTCCTCTGATACGCGTCAAAACGTTTTCTCTTATAACTGCGCGAAAAGCATGAATTCTTGCTTAATACAACGAAACAAGCTGTTTTAGACCGAAACGAGTTAAATCACAACACATCGGTTTTACAAGTGTTCCTCTGATACGCGTCAAAACTTTTTTTCTCTTATAACTGCGCGAAAAGCATGTATTCGTGCTTAATACGACGAAACAAGCTGTTTTAGACCGAAACGAGCTAAATCTGAACACATCGGTTTTACAAGTGTCCCTGTGACACGCGTCAAAACTTTTTCTCTTATAACTGCGCGAAAAGCATGTATTCTTGCTTAATACAGCGAAACAAGCTGTTTTAGACCAAAACGAGCTAAATCACAACACATCGGTTTTACAAGTGTTCTTCTGATACGCGTCAAAACTTTTTCCTCTTATAACTGCGCGAAAAGCATGTATTCGTGCTTAGTTCAACGAAACAAGCTGTTTTAGACAGAAACGAGCTAAATCACAACACATCGGTTTTACAAGTGTTCTTCTGATACGCGTCAAAACTTTTTCTCTTATAACTGCGCGAAAAGCATGTATTCTTGCTTATTACAACGAAACAAGCTGTTTTAGACCGAAACGAGCTAAATCACAACACATCGGTTTTACAAGTGTTCCTCTGATACGCGTCAAAACTTTTTTCTCTTATAACTGCGCGAAAAGCATGTATTCGTGCTTAGTCTAACGAAACAAGCTGTTTTAGACCGAAACGGGGTAAATCTGAACACATCGGTTTTACAAGTGTCCCTGTGACACGCCTTTAATACTTTTTCTCTTATAACTGCGCGAAAAGCATGTATTCGTGCCTAATACGACGAAACAAGCTATTTTAGACCGAAACGAGCTAAATCTGAACACATCGGTTTTACAAGTGTCCCTGTGACACGCGTCAAAACTTTTTCTCTTATAACTGCGCGAAAAGCATGTATTCTTGCTTAATACAGCGAAACAAGCTGTTTTAGACCAAAACGAGCTAAATCACGACACATCGGCTTTACAAGTGTTCCTCTGATACGCGTCAAATCTTTTTTTCTTATAACTGCGCGAAAACATGTATTCTTGCTTAATACAACGAAACAAGCTGTTTTAGACCGAAACGAGCTAAATCACAACACATCGGTTTTACAAGTGTTCCTCTGATACGCGTCAAAACTTTTTCTCTTATAACTGCGCGAAAAGCATGTATTCTTGCTTAATACAGCGAAACAAGCTGTTTTAGACCGAAACGAGCTAAATCACACATCGGTTTTACAAGTGTTCCTCTGATACGCCTCAAAACTTTTTCTCTTATAACTGCGCGAAAAGCATGTATTCTTGCTTAATACAACGAAACAAGCTGTTTTAGACCGAAACGAGCTAAATCACAACACATCGGTTTTACAAGTGTTCCTCTGATACGCGTCAAAACGTTTTCTCTTATAACTGCGCGAAAAGCATGAATTCTTGCTTAATACAACGAAACAAGCTGTTTTAGACCGAAACGAGTTAAATCACAACACATCGGTTTTACAAGTGTTCCTCTGATACGCGTCAAAACTTTTTTTCTCTTAAAACTGCGCGAAAAGCATGTATTCGTGCTTAATACGACGAAACAAGCTGTTTTAGACCGAAACGAGCTAAATCTGAACACATCGGTTTTACAAGTGTCCCTGTGACACGCGTCAATACTTTTTCTCTTATAACTGCGCGAAAAGCATGTATTCTTGCTTAATACAGCGAAACAAGCTGTTTTAGACCAAAACGAGCTAAATCACAACACATCGGTTTTACAAGTGTTCTTCTGATACGCGTCAAAACTTTTTTCTCTTATAACTGCGCGAAAAGCATGTATTCGTGCTTAGTTCAACGAAACAAGCTGTTTTAGACAGAAACGAGCTAAATCACAACACATCGGTTTTACAAGTGTTCTTCTGATACGCGTCAAAACTTTTTCTCTTATAACTGCGCGAAAAGCATGTATTCTTGCTTAATACAACGAAACAAGCTGTTTTAGACCGAAACGAGCTAAATCACAACACATCGGTTTTACAAGTGTTCCTCTGATACGCGTCAAAACTTTTTTCTCTTATAACTGCGCGAAAAGCATGTATTCGTGCTTAGTCTAACGAAACAAGCTGTTTTAGACCGAAACGGGGTAAATCTGAACACATCGGTTTTACAAGTGTCCCTGTGACACGCCTTTAATACTTTTTCTCTTATAAACTGCGCGAAAAGCATGTATTCGTGCCTAATACGACGAAACAAGCTATTTTAGACCGAAACGAGCTAAATCTGAACACATCGGTTTTACAAGTGTCCCTGTGACACGCGTCAAAACTTTTTCTCTTATAACTGCGCGAAAAGCATGTATTCTTGCTTAATACAGCGAAACAAGCTGTTTTAGACCAAAACGAGCTAAATCACGACACATCGGCTTTACAAGTGTTCCTCTGATACGCGTCAAATCTTTTTTTCTTATAACTGCGCGAAAAACATGTATTCTTGCTTAATACAACGAAACAAGCTGTTTTAGACCGAAACGAGCTAAATCACAACACATCGGTTTTACAAGTGTTCTTCTGATACGCGTCAAACTTTTTCTCTTATAACTGCGCGAAAGCATGTATTCTTGCTTAATACAACGAAACAAGCTGTTTTAGACCGAAACGAGCTAAATCACAACACATCGGTTTTACAAGTGTTCCTCTGATACGCGTCAAAACTTTTTTCTCTTATAACTGCGCGAAAAGCATGTATTCGTGCTTAGTCTAACGAAACAAGCTGTTTTAGACCGAAACGGGGTAAATCTGAACACATCGGTTTTACAAGTGTCCCTGTGACACGCGTCAAAACTTTTTCTCTTATAACTGCGCGAAAAGCATGTATTCTTGCTTAATACAGCGAAACAAGCTGTTTTAGACCGAAACGAGCTAAATCACAACACATCGGCTTTACAAGTGTTCCTCTGATACGCGTCAAATCTTTTTCTCTTATAACTGCGCGAAAACATGTATTCTTGCTTAATACAACGAAACAAGCTGTTTTAGACCGAAACGAGCTAAATCACAACACATCGGTTTTACAAGTGTTCCTCTGATACGCGTCTAAACTTTTTCTCTTATAACTGCGCGAAAAGCATGTATTCGTGCTTAATACAACGAAACAAGCTGTTTTAGACCGAAACGAGCTATATCACAACACATCGGTTTTACAAGTGTCCCTGTGACACGCGTCAAAACTTTTCTCTTATAACTGCGCGAAAAGCATGTATTCTTGCTTAATACAGCGAAACAAGCTGTTTTAGACCGAAACGAGCTAAATCACAACACATCGGTTTTACCAGTGTTCCTCTGATACGCCTCAAAACTTTTCTCTTATAACTGCGCGAAAAGCATGTATTCTTGCTTAATACAACGAAACAAGCTGTTTTAGACCGAAACGAGCTAAATCACAACACATCGGTTTTACAAGTGTTCCTCTGATACGCGTCTAAACTTTTTCTCTTATAACTGCGCGAAAAGCATGTATTCGTGCTTAATACAACGAAACAAGCTGTTTTAGACCGAAACGAGTTAAATCTGAACACACCGGTTTTACAAGTGTCCCTGTGACACGCGTCAAAACTTTTTCTCTTATAACTGCGCGAAAAGCATGTATTCTTGCTTTATACAGCGAAACAAGCTGTTTTAGACCGAAACGAGCAAAATCCCAACACATCGGTTGTACAAGTGTTCCTCTGATACGCCTCAAAACTTTTTCTCTTATAACTGCGCGAAAAGCATGTATTCTTGCTTAATACAACGAAACAAGCTGTTTTAGACCGAAACGAGCTAAATCACAACACATCAGTTTTACAAGTGTTCCTCTGATACGCGTCTAAACTTTTTCTCTTATAACTGCGCGAAAAGCATGAATTCTTGCTTAATACAACGAAACAAGCTGTTTTAAACCGAAACGAGTTAAATCACAACACATCGGTTTTAGAAGTGTTCCTCTGATACGCGTCAAAACTTTTTTTCTCTTATAACTGCGCGAAAAGCATGTATTCGTGCTTAATACGACGAAACAAGCTGTTTTAGACCGAAACGAGCTAAATCTGAACACATCGGTTTTACAAGTGTCCCTGTGACACGCGTCAAAACTTTTTCTCTTATAACTGCGCGAAAAGCATGTATTCTTGCTTAATACAGCGAAACAAGCTGTTTTAGACCAAAACGAGCTAAATCACAACACATCGGTTTTACAAGTGTTCCTCTGATACGCGTCAAAACTTTTTTCTCTTATAAATGCGCGAAAAGCATGTGTTCGTGCTTAGTCTAACGAAACAAGCTGTTTTAGACCGAAACGGGGTAAATCTGAACACATCGGTTTTACAAGTGGCCCTGTGACACGCCTTTAAAACTTTTTTCTCTTATAACTTCGCGAAAAGCATGTATTCCTGCTTAATACAGCGAAACAAGTTGTTTTAGACCGAAACGAGCTAAATCACAACACATCGGCTTTACAAGTGTTCCTCTGATACGCGTCAAATCTTTTTCTCTTATAACTGCGCGAAAACATGTATTCTTGCTTAATACAACGAAACAAGCTGTTTTAGACCGAAACGAGCTAAATCACAACACATCGGTTTTACAAGTGTTCCTCTGATACGCGTCTAAACTTTTTCTCTTATAACTGCGCGAAAAGCATGTATTCGTGCTTAATACAACGAAACAAGCTGTTTTAGACCGAAACGAGCTATATCACAACACATCGGTTTTACAAGTGTCCCTGTGACACGCGTCAAAACTTTTCTCTTATAACTGCGCGAAAAGCATGTATTCTTGCTTAATACAGCGAAACAAGCTGTTTTAGACCGAAACGAGCTAAATCACACATCGGTTTTACAAGTGTTCCTCTGATACGCCTCAAAACTTTTTCTCTTATAACTGCGCGAAAAGCATGTATTCTTGCTTAATACAACGAAACAAGCTGTTTTAGACCGAAACGAGCTAAATCACAACACGTCAGTTTTACAAGTGTTCCTCTGATACGCGTCTAAACTTTTTCTCTTATAACTGCGCGAAAGCATCTATTCGTGCTTAATACGACGAAACAAGCTGTTTTAGACCGAAACGAGCTAAATCTGAACATATCGGTTTTACAAGTGTCCCTGTGACACGCGTCAAAACTTTTTCTCTTATAACTGCGCGAAAAGCATGTATTCTTGCTTAATACAGCGAAACAAGCTGTTTTAGACCGAAACGAGCTAAATCACAACACATCGGTTTTACAAGTGTTCCTCTGTTACGCGTCAAAACTTTTTTCTCTTATAACTGCGCGAAAAGCATGTATTCGTGCTTAGTTCAACGAAACAAGCTGTTTTAGACCGAAACGAGGTAAATCTGAACACATTGGTTTTACAAGTGTTCCTCTGATACACGTCAAAACTTTTTCTCTGATAACTGCGCGAAAAGAATGTATTCTTGCTTAATACAACGAAACAAGCTGTTTTAGACCGAAACGAGCCAAATCACAACACATCGGTATTACAAGTGTTCCACGTGATACTCGTCAAAACTTTTTCTCTAATAACTGCGCGAAAACCATGTATTCTTGCTTAATACAGGGAAACAAGCTGTTTTAGACCGAAACGAGCTAAATCACAACACATCGGTTTTACAAGTGTTCCTCTGATACGCGTCAAAACTTTTTCTCTTATAACTGCGCCAAAAGCATGTATTCTTGCTTAATACAACGAAACAAGCTGTTTTAGACCGAAACGAGCTAAATCACAACACATCGGTTTTACAAGTGTTCCTCTGATACGCGTCAAAACTTTTTCTCTTATAACTGCGCGAAAAGCATGTATTCGTGCTTAATAAAACGAAACAAGCTGTTTTAGACCGAAACGAGCTGTATCTGAACGCATCGGTTTTACAAGTATCCACGTGATACTCGTCAAAACTTTTTCTCTTATAACTGCGCGAAAAGCACGTATTCTTGCTTAATACAGCGAAACAAGCTGTTTTAGACCGAAACGAGCTAAATCTGAACACATCGGTTTTACTAGTGTCCCTGTGACACGCGTCACAACCTTTTCTCTTATAGCTGCGCGAAAAGCATGTATTCTTGCTTAATACAGCGAAACAAGCTGTTTTAGACCGAAACGAGTTAAATCACAACACATCGGTTTTACAAGTGTTCCTCTGATACGCGTCCAAACTTTTTCTCTTATAACTGCGCGAAAAGCATGTATTCGTGCTTAATAAAACGAAACAAGCTGTTTTAGACCGAAACGAGCTGTATCTGAACGCATCGGTTTTACAAGTATCCACGTGATACTCGTCAAAACTTTTTCTCTTATAACTGCGCGAAAAGCATGTATTCGTGCTTAATACGACGAAACAAGCTGTTTTAGACCGAAACGGGGTAAATCTGAACACATCGGTTTTACAAGTGTCCCTGTGACAAGCCTTTAAAACTTTTTCTCTTATAACTGCGCGAAAAGCATGTATTCCTGCTTAATACAGCGAAACAAGCTGTTTTAGGCCGAAACGAGATAAATCTGAACACGTCGGTTTTACACGTGTCCCTGTGACACGCGTCAAAACTTTTTCTCTTATAACTGCGCGAAAAGCATGTATTCTTGCTTAATACAGCGAAACAAGCTGTTTTAGACCGAAACGAGCTAAATCACAACACATCGGTTTTACAAGTGCTCCTCTGATACGCGTCAAAACTTTTTTCTCTTATAACTGCGCGAAAAGCATGTATTCTTGCTTAATACAGCGAAACAAGCTGTTTTAGACCGAAACGAGCTAAATCACAACACATCGGTTTTACAAGTGTTCCTCTGATACGCGTCTAAACTTTTTCTCTTATAACTGCGCAAAAAGCATGTATTCGTGCTTAATACAACGAAACAAGCTGTTTTACACCAAAACGAGTTAGATCTGAACACATCGGTTTTACAAGTGTCCCTGTGACATGCGTCAAAACTTTTTCTCTTGTAACTGCGCGAAAAGCATGTATTCTTGCTTAATACAACGAAACAAGCTGTTTTAGACCGAAACGAGCTAAATCACAACACATCGGTTTTACAAGTGTCCCTGTGACACGCGTCAAAACTTTTTCTCTTATAACTGCGCGAAAAGCATGTATTCTTGCTTAATACAGCGAAACAAGCTGTTTTAGACCGAAACGAGCTAAATCACAACACATCGGTTTTACAAGTGTTCCTCTGATACGCGTCATAACCTTTTCTCTTATAACTGCGCGAAAAGCATGTATTCTTGCTTAATACAACGAAACAAGCTGTTTTAGACCGAAACGAGTTAAATCCCAACACATCGGTTTTACAAGTGTTCCTCTGATACGCGTCAAAACTTTTTTTCTCTTATAACTGCGCGAAAATCTTGTATTTGTGCTTAATACGACGAAACAAGTTGTTTTAGACCGAAACGAGCTAAATCTGAACACATCGGTTTTAAAAGTGTCCCTGTGATACGCGTCAAAACTTTTTCTCTTATAACTGCGCGAAAAGCATGTATTCTTGCTTAATACAGCGAAACAAGCTGTTTTAGACCGAAACGAGCTAAATCACAACACATCGGTTTTACAAGTGTTCCTCTGATACGCGTCAAAACTTTTTTCTCTTATAACTGCGCGAAAAGCATGTATTCGTGCTTAGTTCAACGAAACAAGCTGTTTTAGACCGAAACGAGCTAAATCACAACACATCGGTTTTACAAGTGTTCCTCTGATACGCGTCAAAACTTTTTCTCTTATAACTGCGCGAAAAGCATGTATTCTTGCTTAATACAGCGAAACAAGCTGTTTTAGACCGAAACGAGCTAAATCACAACACATCGGTTTTACAAGTGTTCCTCTGATACGCGTCAAAACTTTTTCTCTTATAACTGCGCGAAAAGCATGTATTCTTGCTTAATACAACGAAACAAGCTGTTTTAGACCGAAACGAGCTAAATCACAACACATCGGTTTTACAAGTGTCCCTGTGACACGCGTCAAAACGTTTTCTCTTATAACTGCGCGAAAAGCATGTATTCTTGCTTAATACAGCGAAACAAGCTGTTTTAGACCGAAACGAGCTAAATCACAACACATCGGTTGTACAAGTGTTCCTCTGTTACGCGTCAAAACTTTTTTCTCTTATAACTGCGCGAAAAGCATGTATTCGTGCTTAGTTCAACGAAACAAGCTGTTTTAGACCGAAACGAGGTAAATCTGAACACATTGGTTTTACAAGTGTTCCTCTGATACACGTCAAAGCTTTTTCTCTGATAACTGCGCGAAAAGAATGTATTCTTGCTTAATACAACGAAACAAGCTGTTTTAGACCGAAACGAGCCAAATCACAACACATCGGTATTACAAGTGTTCCACGTGATACTCGTCAAAACTTTTTCTCTAATAACTGCGCGAAAACCATGTATTCTTGCTTAATACAGGGAAACAAGCTGTTTTAGACCGAAACGAGCTAAATCACAACACATCGGTTTTACAAGTGTTCCTCTGATACGCGTCAAAACTTTTTCTCTTATAACTGCGCGAAAAGCATGTATTCTTGCTTAATACAACGAAACAAGCTGTTTTAGACCGAAACGAGCTAAATCACAACACATCGGTTTTACAAGTGTTCCTCTGATACGCGTCAAAACTTTTTCTCTTGTAACTGCGCGAAAAGCACGTATTCTTGCTTAATACAGCGAAACAAGCTGTTTTAGACCGAAACGAGCTAAATCTGAACAGATCGGTTTTACTAGTGTCCCTGTGACACGCGTCACAACCTTTTCTCTTATAACTGCGCGAAAAGCATGTATTCTTGCTTAATACAGCGAAACAAGCTGTTTTAGACCGAAACGAGTTAAATCACAACACATCGGTTTTACAAGTGTTCCTCTGATACGCGTCAAAACTTTTTCTCTTATAACTGCGCGAAAAGCATGTATTCGTGCTTATTAAAACGAAACAAGCTGTTTTAGACCGAAACGAGCTGTATCTGAACGCATCGGTTTTACAAGTATCCACGTGATACTCGTCAAAACTTTTTCTCTTATAACTGCGCGAAAAGCATGTATTCGTGCTTAATACGACGAAACAAGCTGTTTTAGACCGAAACGGGGTAAATCTGAACACATCGGTTTTACAAGTGTCCCTGTGACACGCCTTTAAAACTTTTTCTCTTATAACTGCGCGAAAAGCATGTATTCCTGCTTAATACAGCGAAACAAGCTGTTTTAGGCCGAAACGAGATAAATCTGAACACGTCGGTTTTACACGTGTCCCTGTGACACGCGTCAAAACTTTTTCTCTTATAACTGCGCGAAAAGCATGTATTCTTGCTTAATACAGCGAAACAAGCTGTTTTAGACCGAAACGAGCTAAATCACAACACATCGGTTTTACAAGTGCTCCTCTGATACGCGTCAAAACTTTTTTCTCTTATAACTGCGCGAAAAGCATGTATTCTTGCTTAATACAGCGAAACAAGCTGTTTTAGACCGAAACGAGCTAAATCACAACACATCGGTTTTACAAGTGTTCCTCTGATACGCGTCTAAACTTTTTCTCTTATAACTGCGCAAAAAGCATGTATTCGTGCTTAATACAACGAAACAAGCTGTTTTACACCAAAACGAGTTAGATCTGAACACATCGGTTTTACAAGTGTCCCTGTGACATGCGTCAAAACTTTTTCTCTTGTAACTGCGCGAAAAGCATGTATTCTTGCTTAATACAACGAAACAAGCTGTTTTAGACCGAAACGAGCTAAATCACAACACATCGGTTTTACAAGTGTCCCTGTGACACGCGTCAAAACTTTTTCTCTTATAACTGCGCGAAAAGCATGTATTCTTGCTTAATACAGCGAAACAAGCTGTTTTAGACCGAAACGAGCTAAATCACAACACATCGGTTTTACAAGTGTTCCTCTGATACGCGTCATAACCTTTTCTCTTATAACTGCGCGAAAAGCATGTATTCTTGCTTGATACAACGAAACAAGCTGTTTTAGACCGAAACGAGTTAAATCACAACACATCGGTTTTACAAGTGTTCCTCTGATACGCGTCAAAACTTTTTTTCTCTTATAACTGCGCGAAAATCTTGTATTTGTGCTTAATACGACGAAACAAGTTGTTTTAGACCGAAACGAGCTAAATCTGAACACATCGGTTTTAAAAGTGTCCCTGTGATACGCGTCAAAACTTTTTCTCTTATAACTGCGCGAAAAGCATGTATTCTTGCTGTTTTAGACCGAAACGAGCTAAATCACAACACATCGGTTTTACAAGTGTTCCTCTGATACGCGTCAAAACTTTTTTCTCTTATAACTGCGCGAAAAGCATGTATTCGTGCTTAGTTCAACGAAACAAGCTGTTTTAGACCGAAACGAGCAAAATCACAACACATCGGTTTTACAAGTGTTCCTCTGATACGCGTCAAAACTTTTTCTCTTATAACTGCGCGAAAAGCATGTATTCTTGCTTAATACAGCGCAACAAGCTGTTTTAGACCGAAACGAGCTAAATCACAACACATCGGTTTTACGTGTTCCTCTGATACGCGTCAAAACTTTTTCTCTTATAACTGCGCGAAAAGCATGTATTCTTGCTTAATACAACGAAACAAGCTGTTTTAGACCGAAACAAGCTAAATCACAACACATCGGTTTTACAAGTGTCCCTGTGACACGCGTCAAAACGTTTTCTCTTATAACTGCGCGAAAAGCATGTATTCTTGCTTAATACAGCGAAACAAGCTGTTTTAGACCGAAACGAGCTAAATCACAACACATCGGTTGTACAAGTGTTCCTCTGTTACGCGTCAAAACTTTTTTCTCTTATAACTGCGCGAAAAGCATGTATTCGTGCTTAGTTCAACGAAACAAGCTGTTTTAGACCGAAACGAGGTAAATCTGAACACATTGGTTTTACAAGTGTTCCTCTGATACACGTCAAAACTTTTTCTCTGATAACTGCGCGAAAAGAATGTATTCTTGCTTAATACAACGAAACAAGCTGTTTTAGACCGAAACGAGCCAAATCACAACACATCGGTATTACAAGTGTTCCACGTGATACTCGTCAAAACTTTTTCTCTAATAACTGCGCGAAAACCATGTATTCTTGCTTAATACAGGGAAACAAGCTGTTTTAGACCAAAACGAGCTAAATCACAACACATCGGTTTTACAAGTGTTCCTCCGATACGCGTCAAAACTTTTTCTCTTATAACTGCGCGAAAAGCATGTATTCTTGCTTAATACAACGAAACAAGCTGTTTTAGACCGAAACGAGCTAAATCACAACACATCGGTTTTACAAGTGTTCCTCTGATACGCGTCAAAACTTTTTCTCTTGTAACTGCGCGAAAAGCACGTATTCTTGCTTAATACAGCGAAACAAGCTGTTTTAGACCGAAACGAGCTGTATCTGAACGCATCGGTTTTACAAGTATCCACGTGATACTCGTCAAAACTTTTTCTCTTATAACTGCGCGAAAAGCATGTATTCGTGCTTAATACGACGAAACAAGCTGTTTTAGACCGAAACGGGGTAAATCTGAACACATCGGTTTTACAAGTGTCCCTGTGACACGCCTTTAAAACTTTTTCTCTTATAACTGCGCGAAAAGCATGTATTCCTGCTTAATACAGCGAAACAAGCTGTTTTAGGCCGAAACGAGATAAATCTGAACACGTCGGTTTTACACGTGTCCCTGTGACACGCGTCAAAACTTTTTCTCTTATAACTGCGCGAAAAGCATGTATTCTTGCTTAATACAGCGAAACAAGCTGTTTTAGACCGAAACGAGCTAAATCACAACACATCGGTTTTACAAGTGCTCCTCTGATACGCGTCAAAACTTTTTTCTCTTATAACTGCGCGAAAAGCATGTATTCGTGCTTAGTTCAACGAAACAAGCTGTGTTAGACCGAAACGAGGTAAATCTGAACACATCGATTTTACAAATGTCCCTGTGAC
This sequence comes from Amblyomma americanum, assembly GCF_052857255.1. Lineage (NCBI taxonomy): Eukaryota > Metazoa > Arthropoda > Arachnida > Ixodida > Ixodidae > Amblyomma > Amblyomma americanum. The sequence continues at coordinate 37,972 of NW_027526695.1, read as the reverse complement.
ACGCGTCAAAACTTTTTCTCTTATAACTGCGCGAAAAGCATGTATTCTTGCTTAATACAGCGAAACAAGCTGTTTTAGACCGAAACGAGCTAAATCACAACACATCGGTTTTACAAGTGTTCCTCTGATACGCGTCTAAACTTTTTCTCTTATAACTGAGCAAAAAGCATGTATTCGTGCTTAATACAACGAAACAAGCTGTTTTACACCAAAACAAGTTAGATCTGAACACATCGGTTTTACAAGTGTCCCTGTGACATGCGTCAAAACTTTTTCTCTTGTAACTGCGCGAAAAGCATGTATTCTTGCTTAATACAACGAAACAAGCTGTTTTAGACCGAAACGAGCTAAATCACAACACATCGGTTTTACAAGTGTCCCTGTGACACGCGTCAAAACTTTTTCTCTTATAACTGCGCGAAAAGCATGTATTCTTGCTTAATACAGCGAAACAAGCTGTTTTAGACCGAAACGAGCTAAATAACAACACATCGGTTTTACAAGCGTTCCTCTGACACGCGTCATAACCTTTTCTCTTATAACTGCGCGAAAAGCATGTATTCTTGCCTAATACAACGAAACAAGCTGTTTTAGACCGAAACGAGTTAAATCACAACACATCGGTTTTACAAGTGTTCCTCTGATACGCGTCAAAACTTTTTTCTCTTATAACTGCGCGAAAATCATGTATTTGTGCTTAATACGACGAAACAAGCTGTTTTAGACCGAAACGAGCTAAATCTGAACACATCGGTTTTAAAAGTGTCCCTGTGATACGCGTCAAAACTTTTTCTCTTATAACTGCGCGAAAAGCATGTATTCTTGCTTAATACAGCGAAACAAGCTGTTTTAGACCGAAACGAGCTAAATCACAACACATCGGTTTTACAAGTGTTCCTCTGATACGCGTCAAAACTTTTTTCTCTTATAACTGCGCGAAAAGCATGTATTCGTGCTTAGTTCAACGAAACAAGCTGTTTTAGACCGAAACGAGCTAAATCACAACACATCGGTTTTACAAGTGTTCCTCTGATACGCGTCAAAACTTTTTCTCTTATAACTGCGCGAAAAGCATGTATTCTTGCTTAATACAGCGAAACAAGCTGTTTTAGACCGAAACGAGCTAAATCACAACACATCGGTTTTACAAGTGTCCCTGTGACACGCGTCAAAACTTTTTCTCTTATAACTGGGCGAAAAGCATGTATTCTTGCTTAATACAGCGAAACAAGCTGTTTTAGACCGAAACGAGCTAAATCACAACACATCGGTTTTACAAGTGTCCACGTGATATTCGTCAAAACTTTTTCTCTTATAACTGCGCGAAAAGCATGTATTCGTGCTTAATACAACGAAACAAGCTGTTTTAGACCGAGATGAGCTAAATCTGAACACATCGGTTTTACAAGTGTCTCTCTAATACGCGTCAAAAGTTTTTCTTCTATAATCGCGCGAAAAGCATGTATTCGTGCCTAAAACAACGAAACAAGCTGTTTTATACCAAAACGAGCTATATCTGAACACATCGGTTTTACACGTGTCCCTGTGACACGCGTGAAAACGTTTTCTCTTATAACTGCGCGAAAAGCACGTATTCTTGCTTAATACAGCGAAACAAGCTGTTTTAGACCGAAACAAGCTAAATCACAACACATCGGTTTTACAAGTGTTCCTCTGATACGCGTCAAAACTTTTTTTTTCTTATAACTGCGCGAAAAGCATGTATTCCTGCTTAGACCAAAGAAACAAGCTGTTTTAGACAGAAACGAGGTAAATTTGAACACATCGGTTTTACAAGTGTCCCTGTGACATGCCTTTAAAACTTTTTCTCTTATACCTGAGCGAAAAGCATGTATTCGTGCTTAATACAAAGAAACAAGCTGTTTTAGACCGAAACGAGCTAAATGTGAACACATCGGTTTTACAAGTGTCCCTGTGACACGCGTCACAACTTTTTCTCTTATAACTGCCCGAAAAGCATGTATTCTTGCTTAATACAGCGAAACAAGCTGTTTTAAACCGAAACGAGTTAAATCACATTACATCGGTTTTACAAGTGTTCCTCTGATACGCGTCAAAACTTTTTCTCTTATAACTGCTTGAAAAGCATGTATTCTTGCTTAGTCTAACGAAACAAGCTGTTTTAGACCGAAACGGGGTAAATCTGAACACATCGGTTTTACAAGTGTCCCTGTGACACGCCTTTAAAACGTTTTCTCTTATAACTGCGCGAAAAGCATGTTCTCCTGCTTAATACAGCGAAACAAGCTGTTTTAGACCGAAACGAGCTAAATCACAACACATCGGTTTTACAAGTGTTCCTCTGATACGCGTCAAAACTTTTTCTCTTTTAACTGCGCGAAAAGCATGTATTCTTGCTTAATACAACGAAACAAGCTGTTCTAGACCGAAACGAGTTAAATCACAACACATCGGTTTTACAAGTGTTCCTCTGATACGCGTCAAAACTTTTTTTCTCTTATAACTGCGCGAAAAGCATGTATTTGTGCTTAATACGACGAAACAAGCTGTTTTAGACCGAAACGAGCTAAATCTGAACACATCGGTTTTACAAGTGTCCCTGTGATAGGCGTCAAAACTTTTTCTCTTATAACTGCGCGAAAAGCATGTATTCTTGCTTAATACAGCGAAACAAGCTGTTTAAGACCGAAACGAGCTAAATCACAACACATCGGTTTTACAAGTGTTCCTCTGATACGCGTCAAAACTTTTTTCTCTTATAACTGCGCGAAAAGCATGTATTCGTGCTTAGTTCAACGAAACAAGCTGTTTTAGACCGAAACGAGCTAAATCACAACACATCGGTTTTACAAGTGTTCTTCTGATACGCGTCTAAACTTTTTCTCTTATAACTGCGCGAAAAGCATGTATTCTTGCTTAATACAGCGAAACAAGCTGTTTTAGACCGAAACGAGCTAAATCACAACACATCGGTTTTACAAGTGTTCCTCTGATACGCGTCAAAACTTTTTCTCTTATAACTGCGCGAAAAGCATGTATTCTTGCTTAATACAACGAAACAAGCTGTTTTAGACCGAAACGAGCTAAATCACAACACATCGGTTTTACAAGTGTCCCTGTGACACGCGTCAAAACTTTTTCTCTTATAACTGCGCGAAAAGCATGTATTCTTGCTTAATACAGCGAAACAAGCTGTTTTAGACCGAAACGAGCTAAATCACAACACATCGGTTTTACAAGTGTCCACGTGATATTCGTCAAAACTTTTTCTCCTCTAACTGCGCGAAAAACATGTATTCGTGCTTAATACAACGAAACAAGCTGTTTTAGACCGAGATGAGCTAAATCTGAACATATCGGTTTTACAAGTGTCTCTCTAATACGCGTCAAAAGTTTTTCTTCTATAACTGCGCGAAAAGCATGTATTCGTGCTTAAAACAACCAAACAAGCTGTTTTATACCAAAACGAGCTATATCTGAACACATCGGTTTTACACGTGTCCCTGTGACAGGCGTCAAAAAGTTTTCCCCTATAACTGCGCGAAAAGCATGTATTCGTGCTTAATACAACGAAACAAGCTGTTTTACACCAAAACGAGCTAGATCTGAACACCTCGGTTTTACAAGTGTCCCTGTGACACGCGTCAAAACTTTTTCTCTTATAACTACGCGAAAAGCACGTTTTCTTGCTTAATACAGCGAAACAAGCTGTTTTAGACCAAAACGAGCTAAATCACAACACATCGGTTTTACAAGTGTTCCTCTGATACGCGTCAAAACTTTTTCTCTTATAACTGCGCGAAAAGCATGTATTCTTGCTTAATACAACGAAACAAGCTGTTTTAGACCGAAACGAGTTAAATCACAACACATCGGTTTTACAAGTGTTCCTCTGATACGCGTCTAAACTTTTTTTCTCTTATAACTGCGCGAAAAGCATGTATTTGTGCTTAATACGACGAAACAAGCTGTTTTAGACCGAAACGAGCTAAATCTGAACACATCGGTTTTACAAGTGTCCCTCTGATACGCGTCAAAACTTTTTTCTCTTATAACTGCGCGAAAAGCATGTATTCGTGCTTAGTTCAACGAAACAAGCTGTTTTAGACCGAAACGAGCTAAATCACAACACATCGGTTTTACAAGTGTTCCTCTGATACGCGTCATAACCTTTTCTCTTATAACTACGCGAAAAGCATGTATTCTTGCTTAATACAACGAAACAAGCTGTTTTAGACCGAAAAGAGTTAAATCACAACACATCGGTTTTACAAGTGTTCCTCTGATACGCGTCAAAACTTTTTTCTCTTATAATTGCGCGAAAATCATGTATTTGTGCTTAATACGACGAAACAAGCTGTTTTAGACCGAAACGAGCTAAATCTGAACACATCGGTTTTAAAAGTGTCCCTGTGATACGCGTCAAAACTTTTTCTCTTATAACTGCGCGAAAAGCATGTATTCTTGCTTAATACAGCGAAACAAGCTGTTTTAGACCGAAACGAGCTAAATCACAACACATCGGTTTTACAAGTGTTCCTCTTATACGCGTCAAAACTTTTTTCTCTTATAACTGCGCGAAAAGCATGTATTCGTGCTTAGTTCAACGAAACAAGCTGTTTTAGACCGAAACGAGCTAAATCACAACACATCGGTTTTACAAGTGTTCCTCTGATACGCGTCAAAACTTTTTCTCTTATAACTGCGCGAAAAGCATGTATTCTTGCTTAATACAGCGAAACAAGCTGTTTTAGACCGAAACGAGCTAAATCACAACACATCGGTTTTACAAGTGTTCCTCTGATACGCGTCAAAACTTTTTCTCTTATAACTGCGCGAAAAGCATGTATTCTTGCTTAATACAACGACACAAGCTGTTTTAGACCGAAACGAGCTAAATCACAACACATCGGTTTTACAAGTGTCCCTGTGACACGCGTCAAAACTTTTTCTCTTATAACTGCGCGAAAAGCATGTATTCTTGCTTAATACAGCGAAACAAGCTGTTTTAGACCGAAACGAGCTAAATCACAACACATCGGTTTTACAAGTGTCCACGTGATATTCGTCAAAACTTTTTCTCTTATAACTGCGCGAAAAGCATGTATTCGTGCTTAATACAACGAAACAAGCTGTTTTAGACCGAGATGAGCTAAATCTGAACACATCGGTTTTACAAGTGTCTCTCTAATACGCGTCAAAAGTTTTTCTTCTATAACTGCGCGAAAAGCATGTATTCGTGCTTAAAACAACGAAACAAGCTGTTTTATACCAAAACGAGCTATATCTGAACACATCGGTTTTACACGTGTCCCTGTGACACGCGTCAAAACGTTTTCTCTTATAACTGCGCGAAAAGCACGTATTCTTGCTTAATACAGCGAAACAAGCTGTTTTAGACCGAAACAAGTTAAATCACAACACATCGGTTTTACAAGTGTTCCTCTGATACGCGTCAAAACTTTTTTTTTCTTATAACTGCGCGAAAAGCATGTATTCCTGCTTAGACCAAAGAAACAAGCTGTTTTAGACAGAAACGAGGTAAATTTGAACACATCGGTTTTACAAGTGTCCCTGTGACATGCCTTTAAAACTTTTTCTCTTATACCTGAGCGAAAAGCATGTATTCGTGCTTAATACAACGAAACAAGCTGTTTTAGACCGAAACGAGCTAAATGTGAACACATCGGTTTTACAAGTGTCCCTGTGACACGCGTCACAACTTTTTCTCTTATAACTGCCCGAAAAGCATGTATTCTTGCTTAATACAGCGAAACAAGCTGTTTTAAACCGAAACGAGTTAAATCACATTACATCGGTTTTACAAGTGTTCCTCTGATACGCGTCAAAACGTTTTCTCTTATAACTGCGCGAAAAGCATGTATTCGTGCTTAGTCTAACGAAACAAGCTGTTTTAGACCGAAACGGGGTAAATCTGAACACATCGGTTTTACAAGTGTCCCTGTGACACGCCTTTAAAACGTTTTCTCCTATAACTGCGCGAAAAGCATGTTCTCCTGCTTAATACAGCGAAACAAGCTGTTTTAGACCGAAACGAGCTAAATCACAACACATCGGTTTTACAAGTGTTCCTCTGATACGCGTCAAAACTTTTTCTCTTATAACTGCGCGAAAAGCATGTATTCTTGCTTAATACAACGAAACAAGCTGTTCTAGACCGAAACGAGTTAAATCACAACACATCGGTTTTACAAGTGTTCCTCTGATACGCGTCAAAACTTTTTTTCTCTTATAACTGCGCGAAAAGCATGTATTTGTGCTTAATACGACGAAACAAGCTGTTTTAGACCGAAACGAGCTAAATCTGAACACATCGGTTTTACAAGTGTCCCTGTGATAGGCGTCAAAACTTTTTCTCTTATAACTGCGCGAAAAGCATGTATTCTTGCTTAATACAGCGAAACAAGCTGTTTAAGACCGAAACGAGCTAAATCACAACACATCGGTTTTACAAGTGTTCCTCTGATACGCGTCAAAACTTTTTTCTCTTATAACTGCGCGAAAAGCATGTATTCGTGCTTAGTTCAACGAAACAAGCTGTTTTAGACCGAAACGAGCTAAATCACAACACATCGGTTTTACAAGTGTTCTTCTGATACGCGTCTAAACTTTTTCTCTTATAACTGCGCGAAAAGCATGTATTCTTGCTTAATACAGCGAAACAAGCTGTTTTAGACCGAAACGAGCTAAATCACAACACATCGGTTTTACAAGTGTTCCTCTGATACGCGTCAAAACTTTTTCTCTTATAACTGCGCGAAAAGCATGTATTCTTGCTTAATACAACGAAACAAGCTGTTTTAGACCGAAACGAGCTAAATCACAACACATCGGTTTTACAAGTGTCCCTGTGACACGCGTCAAAACTTTTTCTCTTATAACTGCGCGAAAAGCATGTATTCTTGCTTAATACAGCGAAACAAGCTGTTTTAGACCGAAACGAGCTAAATCACAACACATCGGTTTTACAAGTGTCCACGTGATATTCGTCAAAACTTTTTCTCCTATAACTGCGCGAAAAACATGTATTCGTGCTTAATACAACGAAACAAGCTGTTTTAGACCGAGATGAGCTAAATCTGAACATATCGGTTTTACAAGTGTCTCTCTAATACGCGTCAAAAGTTTTTCTTCTATAACTGCGCGAAAAGCATGTATTCGTGCTTAAAACAACGAAACAAGCTGTTTTATACCAAAACGAGCTATATCTGAACACATCGGTTTTACACGTGTCCCTGTGACAGGCGTCAAAAAGTTTTCCCCTATAACTGCGCGAAAAGCATGTATTCGTGCTTAATACAACGAAACAAGCTGTTTTACACCAAAACGAGCTAGATCTGAACACCTCGGTTTTACAAGTGTCCCTGTGACACGCGTCAAAACTTTTTCTCTTATAACTACGCAAAAAGCACGTTTTCTTGCTTAATACAGCGAAACAAGCTGTTTTAGACCAAAACGAGCTAAATCACAACACATCGGTTTTACAAGTGTTCCTCTGATACGCGTCAAAACTTTTTCTCTTATAACTGCGCGAAAAGCATGTATTCTTGCTTAATACAACGAAACAAGCTGTTTTAGACCGAAACGAGTTAAATCACAACACATCGGTTTTACAAGTGTTCCTCTGATACGCGTCTAAACTTTTTTTCTCTTATAACTGCGCGAAAAGCATGTATTTGTGCTTAATACGACGAAACAAGCTGTTTTAGACCGAAACGAGCTAAATCTGAACACATCGGTTTTACAAGTGTCCCTCTGATACGCGTCAAAACTTTTTTCTCTTATAACTGCGCGAAAAGCATGTATTCGTGCTTAGTTCAACGAAACAAGCTGTTTTAGACCGAAACGAGCTAAATCACAACACATCGGTTTTACAAGTGTTCCTCTGATACGCGTCATAACCTTTTCTCTTATAACTGCGCGAAAATCATGTATTTGTGCTTAATACGACGAAACAAGCTGTTTTAGACCGAAACGAGCTAAATCTGAACACATCGGTTTTAAAAGTGTCCCTGTGATACGCGTCAAAACTTTTTCTCTTATAACTGCGCGAAAAGCATGTATTCTTGCTTAATACAGCGAAACAAGCTGTTTTAGACCGAAACGAGCTAAATCACAACACATCGGTTTTACAAGTGTTCCTCTGATACGCGTCAAAACTTTTTTCTCTTATAACTGCGCGAAAAGCATGTATTCGTGCTTAGTTCAACGAAACAAGCTGTTTTAGACCGAAACGAGCTAAATCACAACACATCGGTTTTACAAGTGTTCTTCTGATACGCGTCAAAACTTTTTCTCTTATAACTGCGCGAAAAGCATGTATTCTTGCTTAATACAGCGAAACAAGCTGTTTTAGACCGAAACGAGCTAAATCACAACACATCGGTTTTACAAGTGTTCCTCTGATACGCGTCAAAACTTTTTCTCTTATAACTGCGCGAAAAGCATGTATTCTTGCTTAATACAACGAAACAAGCTGTTTTAGACCGAAACGAGCTAAATCACAACACATCGGTTTTACAAGTGTCCCTGTGACACGCGTCAAAACTTTTTCTCTTATAACTGCGCGAAAAGCATGTATTCTTGCTTAATACAGCGAAACAAGCTGTTTTAGACCGAAACGAGCTAAATCACAACACATCGGTTTTACAAGTGTCCACGTGATATTCGTCAAAACTTTTTCTCTTATAACTGCGCGAAAAGCATGTATTCGTGCTTAATACAACGAAACAAGCTGTTTTAGACCGAGATGAGCTAAATCTGAACACATCGGTTTTACAAGTGTCTCTCTAATACGCGTCAAAAGTTTTTCTTCTATAACTGCGCGAAAAGCATGTATTCGTGCTTAAAACAACGAAACAAGCTGTTTTATACCAAAACGAGCTATATCTGAACACATCGGTTTTACACGTGTCCCTGTGACACGCGTCAAAACGTTTTCTCTTATAACTGCGCGAAAAGCACGTATTGCTTAATACAGCGAAACAAGCTGTTTTAGACCGAAACAAGTTAAATCACAACACATCGGTTTTACAAGTGTTCCTCTGATACGCGTCAAAACTTTTTTTTTCTTATAACTGCGCGAAAAGCATGTATTCCTGCTTAGACCAAAGAAACAAGCTGTTTTAGACAGAAACGAGGTAAATTTGAACACATCGGTTTTACAAGTGTCCCTGTGACATGCCTTTAAAACTTTTTCTCTTATACCTGAGCGAAAAGCATGTATTCGTGCTTAATACAACGAAACAAGCTGTTTTAGACCGAAACGAGCTAAATGTGAACACATCGGTTTTACAAGTGTCCCTGTGACACGCGTCACAACTTTTTCTCTTATAACTGCCCGAAAAGCATGTATTCTTGCTTAATACAGCGAAACAAGCTGTTTTAAACCGAAACGAGTTAAATCACATTACATCGGTTTTACAAGTGTTCCTCTGATACGCGTCAAAACGTTTTCTCTTATAACTGCGCGAAAAGCATGTATTCGTGCTTAGTCTAACGAAACAAGCTGTTTTAGACCGAAACGGGGTAAATCTGAACACATCGGTTTTACAAGTGTCCCTGTGACACGCCTTTAAAACGTTTTCTCTTATAACTGCGCGAAAAGCATGTTCTCCTGCTTAATACAGCGAAACAAGCTGTTTTAGACCGAAACGAGCTAAATCACAACACATCGGTTTTACAAGTGTTCCTCTGATACGCGTCAAAACTTTTTCTCTTATAACTGCGCGAAAAGCATGTATTCTTGCTTAATACAACGAAACAAGCTGTTCTAGACCGAAACGAGTTAAATCACAACACATCGGTTTTACAAGTGTTCCTCTGATACGCGTCAAAACTTTTTTTCTCTTATAACTGCGCGAAAAGCATGTATTTGTGCTTAATACGACGAAACAAGCTGTTTTAGACCGAAACGAGCTAAATCTGAACACATCGGTTTTACAAGTGTCCCTCTGATACGCGTCAAAACTTTTTTCTCTTATAACTGCGCGAAAAGCATGTATTCGTGCTTAGTTCAACGAAACAAGCTGTTTTAGACCGAAACGAGCTAAATCACAACACATCGGTTTTACAAGTGTTCTTCTGATACGCGTCTAAACTTTTTCTCTTATAACTGCGCGAAAAGCATGTATTCTTGCTTAATACAGCGAAACAAGCTGTTTTAGACCGAAACGAGCTAAATCACAACACATCGGTTTTACAAGTGTTCCTCTGATACGCGTCAAAACTTTTTCTCTTATAACTGCGCGAAAAGCATGTATTCTTGCTTAATACAACGAAACAAGCTGTTTTAGACCGAAACGAGCTAAATCACAACACATCGGTTTTACAAGTGTCCCTGTGACACGCGTCAAAACTTTTTCTCTTATAACTGCGCGAAAAGCATGTATTCTTGCTTAATACAGCGAAACAAGCTGTTTTAGACCGAAACGAGCTAAATCACAACACATCGGTTTTACAAGTGTCCACGTGATATTCGTCAAAACTTTTTCTCCTATAACTGCGCGAAAAACATGTATTCGTGCTTAATACAACGAAACAAGCTGTTTTAGACCGAGATGAGCTAAATCTGAACATATCGGTTTTACAAGTGTCTCTCTAATACGCGTCAAACGTTTTTCTTCTATAACTGCGCGAAAAGCATGTATTCGTGCTTAGTTCAACGAAACAAGCTGTTTTAGACCGAAACGAGCTAAATCACAACACATCGGTTTTACAAGTGTCCCTCTGATACGCGTCAAAACTTTTTTCTCTTATAACTGCGCGAAAAGCATGTATTCGTGCTTAGTTCAACGAAACAAGCTGTTTTAGACCGAAACGAGCTAAATCACAACACATCGGTTTTACAAGTGTCCCTCTGATACGCGTCAAAACTTTTTTCTCTTATAACTGCGCGAAAAGCATGTATTCGTGCTTAGTTCAACGAAACAAGCTGTTTTAGACCGAAACGAGCTAAATCACAACACATCGGTTTTACAAGTGTTCCTCTGATACGCGTCATAACCTTTTCTCTTATAACTGCGCGAAAAGCATGTATTCTTGCTTAATACAAAGAAACAAGCTGTTTTAGACCGAAACGAGTTAAATCACAACACATCGGTTTTACAAGTGTTCCTCTGATACGCGTCAAAACTTTTTTCTCTTATAACTGCGCGAAAATCATGTATTTGTGCTTAATACGACGAAACAAGCTGTTTTAGACCGAAACGAGCTAAATCTGAACACATCGGTTTTAAAAGTGTCCCTGTGATACGCGTCAAAACTTTTTCTCTTATAACTGCGCGAAAAGCATGTATTCTTGCTTAATACAGCGAAACAAGCTGTTTTAGACCGAAACGAGCTAAATCACAACACATCGGTTTTACAAGTGTTCCTCTGATACGCGTCAAAACTTTTTTCTCTTATAACTGCGCGAAAAGCATGTATTCGTGCTTAGTTCAACGAAACAAGCTGTTTTAGACCGAAACGAGCTAAATCACAACACATCGGTTTTACAAGTGTTCCTCTGATACGCGTCAAAACTTTTTCTCTTATAACTGCGCGAAAAGCATGTATTCTTGCTTAATACAGCGAAACAAGCTGTTTTAGACCGAAACGAGCTAAATCACAACACATCGGTTTTACAAGTGTTCCTCTGATACGCGTCAAAACTTTTTCTCTTATAACTGCGCGAAAAGCATGTATTCTTGCTTAATACAACGAAACAAGCTGTTTTAGACCGAAACGAGCTAAATCACAACACATCGGTTTTACAAGTGTCCCTGTGACACGCGTCAAAACTTTTTCTCTTATAACTGCGCGAAAAGCATGTATTCTTGCTTAATACAGCGAAACAAGCTGTTTTAGACCGAAACGAGCTAAATCACAACACATCGGTTTTACAAGTGTCCACGTGATATTCGTCAAAACTTTTTCTCTTATAACTGCGCGAAAAGCATGTATTCGTGCTTAATACAACGAAACAAGCTGTTTTAGACCGAGATGAGCTAAATCTGAACACATCGGTTTTACAAGTGTCTCTCTAATACGCGTCAAAAGTTTTTCTTCTATAACTGCGCGAAAAGCATGTATTCGTGCTTAAAACAACGAAACAAGCTGTTTTATACCAAAACGAGCTATATCTGAACACATCGGTTTTACACGTGTCCCTGTGACACGCGTCAAAACGTTTTCTCTTATAACTGCGCGAAAAGCACGTATTCTTGCTTAATACAGCGAAACAAGCTGTTTTAGACCGAAACAAGTTAAATCACAACACATCGGTTTTACAAGTGTTCCTCTGATACGCGTCAAAACTTTTTTCTCTTATAACTGCGCGAAAAGCATGTATTCGTGCTTAGTTCAACGAAACAAGCTGTTTTAGACCGAAACGAGCTAAATCACAACACATCGGTTTTACAAGTGTTCCTCTGATACGCGTCAAAACTTTTTCTCTTATAACTGCGCGAAAAGCATGTATTCTTGCTTAATACAGCGAAACAAGCTGTTTTAGACCGAAACGAGCTAAATCACAACACATCGGTTTTACAAGTGTTCCTCTGATACGCGTCAAAACTTTTTCTCTTATAACTGCGCGAAAAGCATGTATTCTTGCTTAATACAACGAAACAAGCTGTTTTAGACCGAAACGAGCTAAATCACAACACATCGGTTTTACAAGTGTCCCTGTGACACGCGTCAAAACTTTTTCTCTTATAACTGCGCGAAAAGCATGTATTCTTGCTTAATACAGCGAAACAAGCTGTTTTATACCGAAACGAGCTAAATCACAACACATCGGTTTTACAAGTGTCCACGTGATATTCGTCAAAACTTTTTCTCTTATAACTGCGCGAAAAGCATGTATTCGTGCTTAATACAACGAAACAAGCTGTTTTAGACCGAGATGAGCTAAATCTGAACACATCGGTTTTACAAGTGTCTCTCTAATACGCGTCAAAAGTTTTTCTTCTATAACTGCGCGAAAAGCATGTATTCGTGCTTAAAACAACGAAACAAGCTGTTTTATACCAAAACGAGCTATATCTGAACACATCGGTTTTACACGTGTCCCTGTGACACGCGTCAAAACGTTTTCTCTTATAACTGCGCGAAAAGCACGTATTCTTGCTTAATACAGCGAAACAAGCTGTTTTAGACCGAAACAAGTTAAATCACAACACATCGGTTTTACAAGTGTTCCTCTGATACGCGTCAAAACTTTTTTTTTCTTATAACTGCGCGAAAAGCATGTATTCCTGCTTAGACCAAAGAAACAAGCTGTTTTAGACAGAAGCGAGGTAAATTTGAACACATCGGTTTTACAAGTGTCCCTGTGACATGCCTTTAAAACTTTTTCTCTTATACCTGAGCGAAAAGCATGTATTCGTGCTTAATACAACGAAACAAGCTGTTTTAGACCGAAACGAGCTAAATGTGAACACATCGGTTTTACAAGTGTCCCTGTGACACGCGTCACAACTTTTTCTCTTATAACTGCCCGAAAAGCATGTATTCTTGCTTAATACAGCGAAACAAGCTGTTTTAAACCGAAACGAGTTAAATCACATTACATCGGTTTTACAAGTGTTCCTCTGATACGCGTCAAAACGTTTTCTCTTATAACTGCGCGAAAAGCATGTATTCGTGCTTAGTCTAACGAAACAAGCTGTTTTAGACCGAAACGGGGTAAATCTGAACACATCGGTTTTACAAGTGTCCCTGTGACACGCCTTTAAAACGTTTTCTCTTATAACTGCGCGAAAAGCATGTTCTCCTGCTTAATACAGCGAAACAAGCTGTTTTAGACCGAAACGAGCTAAATCACAACACATCGGTTTTACAAGTGTTCCTCTGATACGCGTCAAAACTTTTTCTCTTATAACTGCGCGAAAAGCATGTATTCTTGCTTAATACAACGAAACAAGCTGTTCTAGACCGAAACGAGTTAAATCACAACACATCGGTTTTACAAGTGTTCCTCTGATACGCGTCAAAACTTTTTTTCTCTTATAACTGCGCGAAAAGCATGTATTTGTGCTTAATACGACGAAACAAGCTGTTTTAGACCGAAACGAGCTAAATCACAACACATCGGTTTTACAAGTGTCCACGTGATATTCGTCAAAACTTTTTCTCCTATAACTGCGCGAAAAACATGTATTCGTGCTTAATACAACGAAACAAGCTGTTTTAGACCGAGATGAGCTAAATCTGAACATATCGGTTTTACAAGTGTCTCTCTAATACGCGTCAAAAGTTTTTCTTCTATAACTGCGCGAAAAGCATGTATTCGTGCTTAAAACAACGAAACAAGCTGTTTTATACCAAAACGAGCTATATCTGAACACATCGGTTTTACACGTGTCCCTGTGACAGGCGTCAAAAAGTTTTCCCCTATAACTGCGCGAAAAGCATGTATTCGTGCTTAATACAACGAAACAAGCTGTTTTACACCAAAACGAGCTAGATCTGAACACCTCGGTTTTACAAGTGTCCCTGTGACACGCGTCAAAACTTTTTCTCTTATAACTACGCGAAAAGCACGTTTTCTTGCTTAATACAACGAAACAAGCTGTTTTAGACCAAAACGAGCTAAATCACAACACATAGGTTTTACAAGTGTTCCTCTGATACGCGTCAAAACTTTTTCTCTTATAACTGCGCGAAAAGCATGTATTCTTGCTTAATACAACGAAACAAGCTGTTTTAGACCGAAACGAGTTAAATCACAACACATCGGTTTTACAAGTGTTCCTCTGATACGCGTCTAAACTTTTTTTCTCTTATAACTGCGCGAAAAGCATGTATTTGTGCTTAATACGACGAAACAAGCTGTTTTAGACCGAAACGAGCTAAATCTGAACACATCGGTTTTACAAGTGTCCCTCTGATACGCGTCAAAACTTTTTTCTCTTATAACTGCGCGAAAAGCATGTATTCGTGCTTAGTTCAACGAAACAAGCTGTTTTAGACCGAAACGAGCTAAATCACAACACATCGGTTTTACAAGTGTTCCTCTGATACGCGTCATAACCTTTTCTCTTATAACTGCGCGAAAAGCATGTATTCTTGCTTAATACAACGAAACAAGCTGTTTTAGACCGAAACGAGTTAAATCACAACACATCGGTTTTACAAGTGTTCCTCTGATACGCGTCAAAACTTTTTTCTCTTATAACTGCGCGAAAATCATGTATTTTTGCTTAATACGACGAAACAAGCTGTTTTAGACCGAAACGAGCTAAATCTGAACACATCGGTTTTAAAAGTGTCCCTGTGATACGCGTCAAAACTTTTTCTCTTATAACTGCGCGAAAAGCATGTATTCTTGCTTAATACAGCGAAACAAGCTGTTTTAGACCGAAACGAGCTAAATCACAACACATCGGTTTTACAAGTGTTCCTCTGATACGCGTCAAAACTTTTTTCTCTTATAACTGCGCGAAAAGCATGTATTCGTGCTTAGTTCAACGAAACAAGCTGTTTTAGACCGAAACGAGCTAAATCACAACACATCGGTTTTACAAGTGTTCCTCTGATACGCGTCAAAACTTTTTCTCTTATAACTGCGCGAAAAGCATGTATTCTTGCTTAATACAGCGAAACAAGCTGTTTTAGACCGAAACGAGCTAAATCACAACACATCGGTTTTACAAGTGTTCCTCTGATACGCGTCAAAACTTTTTCTCTTATAACTGCGCGAAAAGCATGTATTCTTGCTTAATACAACGAAACAAGCTGTTTTAAACCGAAACGAGCTAAATCACAACACATCGGTTTTACAAGTGTCCCTGTGACACGCGTCAAAACTTTTTCTCTTATAACTGCGCGAAAAGCATGTATTCTTGCTTAATACAGCGAAACAAGCTGTTTTAGACCGAAACGAGCTAAATCACAACACATCGGTTTTACAAGTGTCCACGTGATATTCGTCAAATCTTTTTCTCTTATAACTGCGCGAAAAGCATGTATTCGTGCTTAATACAACGAAACAAGCTGTTTTAGACCGAGATGAGCTAAATCTGAACACATCGGTTTTACAAGTGTCTCTCTAATACGCGTCAAAAGTTTTTCTTCTATAACTGCGCGAAAAGCATGTATTCGTGCTTAAACAACGAAACAAGCTGTTTTATACCAAAACGAGCTATATCTGAACACATCGGTTTTACACGTGTCCCTGTGACACGCGTCAAAACGTTTTCTCTTATAACTGCGCGAAAAGCACGTATTCTTGCTTAATACAGCGAAACAAGCTGTTTTAGACCGAAACAAGTTAAATCACAACACATCGGTTTTACAAGTGTTCCTCTGATACGCGTCAAAACTTTTTTTTTTCTTATAACTGCGCGAAAAGCATGTATTCCTGCTTAGACCAAAGAAACAAGCTGTTTTAGACAGAAACGAGGTAAATTTGAACACATCGGTTTTACAAGTGTCCCTGTGACATGCCTTTAAAACTTTTTCTCTTATACCTGAGCGAAAAGCATGTATTCGTGCTTAATACAACGAAACAAGCTGTTTTAGACCGAAACGAGCTAAATGTGAACACATCGGTTTTACAAGTGTCCCTGTGACACGCGTCACAACTTTTTCTCTTATAACTGCCCGAAAAGCATGTATTCTTGCTTAATACAGCGAAACAAGCTGTTTTAAACCGAAACGAGTTAAATCACATTACATCGGTTTTACAAGTGTTCCTCTGATACGCGTCAAAACGTTTTCTCTTATAACTGCGCGAAAAGCATGTATTCGTGCTTAGTCTAACGAAACAAGCTGTTTTAGACCGAAACGGGGTAAATCTGAACACATCGGTTTTACAAGTGTCCCTGTGACACGCCTTTAAAACGTTTTCTCTTATAACTGCGCGAAAAGCATGTTCTCCTGCTTAATACAGCGAAACAAGCTGTTTTAGACCGAAACGAGCTAAATCACAACACATCGGTTTTACAAGTGTTCCTCTGATACGCGTCAAAACTTTTTCTCTTATAACTGCGCGAAAAGCATGTATTCTTGCTTAATACAACGAAACAAGCTGTTCTAGACCGAAACGAGTTAAATCACAACACATCGGTTTTACAAGTGTTCCTCTGATACGCGTCAAAACTTTTTTTCTCTTATAACTGCGCGAAAAGCATGTATTTGTGCTTAATACGACGAAACAAGCTGTTTTAGACCGAAACGAGCTAAATCTGAACACATCGGTTTTACAAGTGTCCCTGTGATAGGCGTCAAAACTTTTTCTCTTATAACTGCGCGAAAAGCATGTATTCGTGCTTAGTTCAACGAAACAAGCTGTTTTAGACCGAAACGAGCTAAATCACAACACATCGGTTTTACAAGTGTTCTTCTGATACGCGTCTAAACTTTTTCTCTTATAACTGCGCGAAAAGCATGTATTCTTGCTTAATACAGCGAAACAAGCTGTTTTAGACCGAAACGAGCTAAATCACAACACATCGGTTTTACAAGTGTTCCTCTGATACGCGTCAAAACTTTTTCTCTTATAACTGCGCGAAAAGCATGTATTCTTGCTTAATACAACGAAACAAGCTGTTTTAGACCGAAACGAGCTAAATCACAACACATCGGTTTTACAAGTGTCCCTGTGACACGCGTCAAAACTTTTTCTCTTATAACTGCGCGAAAAGCATGTATTCTTGCTTAATACAGCGAAACAAGCTGTTTTAGACCGAAACGAGCTAAATCACAACACATCGGTTTTACAAGTGTCCACGTGATATTCGTCAAAACTTTTTCTCCTATAACTGCGCGAAAAACATGTATTCGTGCTTAATACAACGAAACAAGCTGTTTTAGACCGAGATGAGCTAAATCTGAACATATCGGTTTTACAAGTATCTCTCCAATACGCGTCAAAAGTTTTTCTTCTATAACTGCGCGAAAAGCATGTATTCGTGCTTAGTTCAACGAAACAAGCTGTTTTAGACCGAAACGAGCTAAATCACAACACATCGGTTTTACAAGTGTCCCTCTGATACGCGTCAAAACTTTTTTCTCTTATAACTGCGCGAAAAGCATGTATTCGTGCTTAGTTCAACGAAACAAGCTGTTTTAGACCGAAACGAGCTAAATCACAACACATCGGTTTTACAAGTGTTCCTCTGATACGCGTCATAACCTTTTCTCTTATAACTGCGCGAAAAGCATGTATTCTTGCTTAATACAACGAAACAAGCTGTTTTAGACCGAAACGAGTTAAATCACAACACATCGGTTTTACAAGTGTTCCTCTGATACGCGTCAAAACTTTTTTCTCTTATAACTGCGCGAAAATCATGTATTTGTGCTTAATACGACGAAACAAGCTGTTTTAGACCGAAACGAGCTAAATCTGAACACATCGGTTTTAAAAGTGTCCCTGTGATACGCGTCAAAACTTTTTCTCTTATAACTGCGCGAAAAGCATGTATTCTTGCTTAATACAGCGAAACAAGCTGTTTTAGACCGAAACGAGCTAAATCACAACACATCGGTTTTACAAGTGTTCCTCTGATACGCGTCAAAACTTTTTTCTCTTATAACTGCGCGAAAAGCATGTATTCGTGCTTAGTTCAACGAAACAAGCTGTTTTAGACCGAAACGAGCTAAATCACAACACATCGGTTTTACAAGTGTTCCTCTGATACGCGTCAAAACTTTTTCTCTTATAACTGCGCGAAAAGCATGTATTCTTGCTTAATACAGCGAAACAAGCTGTTTTAGACCGAAACGAGCTAAATCACAACACATCGGTTTTACAAGTGTTCCTCTGATACGCGTCAAAACTTTTTCTCTTATAACTGCGCGAAAAGCATGTATTCTTGCTTAATACAACGAAACAAGCTGTTTTAGACCGAAACGAGCTAAATCACAACACATCGGTTTTACAAGTGTCCCTGTGACACGCGTCAAAACTTTTTCTCTTATAACTGCGCGAAAAGCATGTATTCTTGCTTAATACAGCGAAACAAGCTGTTTTAGACCGAAACGAGCTAAATCACAACACATCGGTTTTACAAGTGTCCACGTGATATTCGTCAAAACTTTTTCTCTTATAACTGCGCGAAAAGCATGTATTCGTGCTTAATACAACGAAACAAGCTGTTTTAGACCGAGATGAGCTAAATCTGAACACATCGGTTTTACAAGTGTCTCTCTAATACGCGTCAAAAGTTTTTCTTCTATAACTGCGCGAAAAGCATGTATTCGTGCTTAAAACAACGAAACAAGCTGTTTTATACCAAAACGAGCTATATCTGAACACATCGGTTTTACACGTGTCCCTGTGACACGCGTCAAAACGTTTTCTCTTATAACTGCGCGAAAAGCACGTATTCTTGCTTAATACAGCGAAACAAGCTGTTTTAGACCGAAACAAGTTAAATCACAACACATCGGTTTTACAAGTGTTCCTCTGATACGCGTCAAAACTTTTTTTTTCTTATAACTGCGCGAAAAGCATGTATTCCTGCTTAGACCAAAGAAACAAGCTGTTTTAGACAGAAACGAGGTAAATTTGAACACATCGGTTTTACAAGTGTCCCTGTGACATGCCTTTAAAACTTTTTCTCTTATACCTGAGCGAAAAGCATGTATTCGTGCTTAATACAACGAAACAAGCTGTTTTAGACCGAAACGAGCTAAATGTGAACACATCGGTTTTACAAGTGTCCCTGTGACACGCGTCACAACTTTTTCTCTTATAACTGCCCGAAAAGCATGTATTCTTGCTTAATACAGCGAAACAAGCTGTTTTAAACCGAAACGAGTTAAATCACATTACATCGGTTTTACAAGTGTTCCTCTGATACGCGTCAAAACGTTTTCTCTTATAACTGCGCGAAAAGCATGTATTCGTGCTTAGTCTAACGAAACAAGCTGTTTTAGACCGAAACGGGGTAAATCTGAACACATCGGTTTTACAAGTGTCCCTGTGACACGCCTTTAAAACGTTTTCTCTTATAACTGCGCGAAAAGCATGTTCTCCTGCTTAATACAGCGAGACAAGCTGTTTTAGACCGAAACGAGCTAAATCACAACACATCGGTTTTACAAGTGTCCCTCTGATACGCGTCAAAACTTTTTCTCTTATAACTGCGCGAAAAGCATGTATTCTTGCTTAATACAACGAAACAAGCTGTTCTAGACCGAAACGAGTTAAATCACAACACATCGGTTTTACAAGTGTTCCTCTGATACGCGTCAAATCTTTTTTCTCTTATAACTGCGCGAAAAGCATGTATTCGTGCTTAGTTCAACGAAACAAGCTGTTTTAGACCGAAACGAGCTAAATCACAACACATCGGTTTTACAAGTGTCTCTCTAATACGCGTCAAAAGTTTTTCTCTTATAACTGCGCGAAAAGCATGTATTCTTGCTTAATACAACGAAACAAGCGGTTTTAGACCGAAACGAGCTAAATCACAACACATCGGTTTTACAAGTGTCCCTGTGACACGCATCAAAACTTTTTCTCTTATAACTGCGCAAAATGCACGTATTCTTGCTTATTACAGCGAAACAAGCTGTTTTAGACCGAAACGAGCTAAATCACAACACATCGGTTTTACAAGTGTTCCTCTGATACGCGTCAATACTTTTTCTCTTATAACTGCGCGAAAAGCATGTATTCGTGCTTAGTCTAACGAAACAAGCTGTTTTAGACCGAAACGAGGTAAATCTGAACACATCGGTTTTACAAGTGTCCCTGTGACACGCCTTTAAAACGTTTTCTCTTATAACTGCGCGAAAAGCATGTATTCCTGCTTAATAAAGCGAAACAAGCTGTTTTAGACCGAAACGAGCTAAATCACAACACATCGGTTTTACAAGTGTTCCTCTGATACGCGTCATAACCTTTTCTCTTATAACTGCGCGAAAAGCATGTATTCTTGCTTAATACAACGAAACAAGCTGTTTTAGACCGAAACGAGTTAAATCACAACACATCGGTTTTACAAGTGTTCCTCTGATACGCGTCAAAACTTTTTTTCTCTTATAACTGCGCGAAAATCTTGTATTTGTGCTTAATACGACGAAACAAGTTGTTTTAGACCGAAACGAGCTAAATCTGAACACATCGGTTTTAAAAGTGTCCCTGTGACACGCGTCAAAACTTTTTCTCTTATAACTGCGCGAAAAGCATGTATTCTTGCTTAATACAGCGAAACAAGCTGTTTTAGACCGAAACGAGCTAAATCACAACACATCGGTTTTACAAGTGTTCCTCTGATACGCGTCAAAACTTTTTTCTCTTATAACTGCGCGAAAAGCATGTATTCGTGCTTAGTTCAACGAAACAAGCTGTTTTAGACCGAAACGAGCTAAATCACAACACATCGGTTTTACAAGTGTTCCTCTGATACGCGTCAAAACTTTTTCTCTTATAACTGCGCGAAAAGCATGTATTCTTGCTTAATACAGCGAAACAAGCTGTTTTAGACCGAAACGAGCTAAATCACAACACATCGGTTTTACAAGTGTTCCTCTGATACGCGTCAAAACTTTTTCTCTTATAACTGCGCGAAAAGCATGTATTCTTGCTTAATACAACGAAACAAGCTGTTTTAGACCGAAACGAGCTAAATCACAACACATCGGTTTTACAAGTGTCCCTGTGACACGCGTCAAAACTTTTTCTCTTATAACTGCGCGAAAAGCATGTATTCTTGCTTAATACAGCGAAACAAGCTGTTTTAGACCGAAACGAGCTAAATCACAACACATCGGTTTTACAAGTGTCCACGTGATATTCGTCAAAACTTTTTCTCTTATAACTGCGCGAAAAGCATGTATTCGTGCTTAATACAACGAAACAAGCTGTTTTAGACCGAGATGAGCTAAATCTGAACACATCGGTTTTACAAGTGTCTAATACGCGTCAAAAGTTTTTCTTCTATAACTGCGCGAAAAGCATGTATTCGTGCTTAATACAACGAAACAAGCTGTTTTAGACCGAAACGAGTTAAATCTGAACACACCGGTTTTACAAGTGTCCCTGTGACACGCGTCAAAATTTTTTCTCTTATAACTGCGCGAAAAGCATGTATTCTTGCTTTATACAGCGAAACAAGCTGTTTTAGACCGAAACGAGCAAAATCACAACACATCGGTTTAACAAGTGTTCCTCTGATACGCCTCAAAACTTTTTCTCTTATAACTGCACGAAAAGCATGTATTCTTGCTTAATACAACGAAACAAGCTGTTTTAGACCGAAACGAGCTAAATCACAACACATCAGTTTTACAAGTGTTCCTCTGATACGCGTCTAAACTTTTTCTCTTATAACTGCGCGAAAGCATGTATTCGTGCTTAATACGACGAAACAAGCTGTTTTAGACCGAAACGAGCTAAATCTGAACATATCGGTTTTACAAGTGTCCCTGTGACACGCGTCAAAACTTTTTCTCTTATAACTGCGCGAAAAGCATGTATTCTTGCTTAATACAGCGAAACAAGCTGTTTTAGACCGAAACGAGCTAAATCACAACACATCGGTTTTACAAGTGTTCCTCTGTTACGCGTCAAAACTTTTTTCTCTTATAACTGCGCGAAAAGCATGTATTCGTGCTTAGTTCAACGAAACAAGCTGTTTTAGACCGAAACGAGGTAAATCTGAACACATTGGTTTTACAAGTGTTCCTCTGATACACGTCAAAACTTTTTCTCTGATAACTGCGCGAAAAGAATGTATTCTTGCTTAATACAACGAAACAAGCTGTTTTAGACCGAAACGAGCCAAATCACAACACATCGGTATTACAAGTGTTCCACGTGATACTCGTCAAAACTTTTTCTCTTATAACTGCGCGAAAAGCATGTATTCTTGCTTAATACAACGAAACAAGCTGTTTTAGACCGAAACGAGCTAAATCACAACACATCGGTTTTACAAGTGTTCCTCTGATACGCGTCAAAACTTTTTCTCTTGTAACTGCGCGAAAAGCACGTATTCTTGCTTAATACAGCGAAACAAGCTGTTTTAGACCGAAACGAGCTAAATCTGAACAGATCGGTTTTACTAGTGTCCCTGTGACACGCGTCACAACCTTTTCTCTTATAACTGCGCGAAAAGCATGTATTCTTGCTTAATACAGCGAAACAAGCTGTTTTAGACCGAAACGAGTTAAATCACAACACATCGGTTTTACAAGTGTTCCTCTGATACGCGTCAAAACTTTTTCTCTTATAACTGCGCGAAAAGCATGTATTCGTGCTTAATAAAACGAAACAAGCTGTTTTAGACCGAAACGAGCTGTATCTGAACGCATCGGTTTTACAAGTATCCACGTAATACTCGTCAAAACTTTTTCTCTTATAACTGCGCGAAAAGCATGTATTCGTGCTTAATACGACGAAACAAGCTGTTTTAGACCGAAACGGGGTAAATCTGAACACATCGGTTTTACAAGTGTCCCTGTGACACGCCTTTAAAACTTTTTCTCTTATAACTGCGCGAAAAGCATGTATTCCTGCTTAATACAGCGAAACAAGCTGTTTTAGGCCGAAACGAGATAAATCTGAACACGTCGGTTTTACACGTGTCCCTGTGACACGCGTCAAAACTTTTTCTCTTATAACTGCGCGAAAAGCATGTATTCTTGCTTAATACAGCGAAACAAGCTGTTTTAGACCGAAACGAGCTAAATCACAACACATCGGTTTTACAAGTGCTCCTCTGATACGCGTCAAAACTTTTTTCTCTTATAACTGCGCGAAAAGCATGTATTCGTGCTTAGTTCAACGAAACAAGCTGTGTTAGACCGAAACGAGGTAAATCTGAACACATCGATTTTACAAATGTCCCTGTGACACGCGTCAAAACTTTTTCTCTTATAACTGCGCAAAAAGCATGTATTCTTGCTTAATACAGCGAAACAAGCTGTTTTAGACCGAAACGAGCTAAATCACAACACATCGGTTTTACAAGTGTTCCTCTGATACGCGTCTAAACTTTTTCTCTTATAACTGCGCAAAAAGCATGTATTCGTGCTTAATACAACGAAACAAGCTGTTTTACACCAAAACGAGTTAGATCTGAACACATCGGTTTTACAAGTGTCCCTGTGACATGCGTCAAAACTTTTTCTCTTGTAACTGCGCGAAAAGCATGTATTCTTGCTTAATACAACGAAACAAGCTGTTTTAGACCGAAACGAGCTAAATCACAACACATCGGTTTTACAAGTGTCCCTGTGACACGCGTCAAAACTTTTTCTCTTATAACTGCGCGAAAAGCATGTATTCTTGCTTAATACAGCGAAACAAGCTGTTTTAGACCGAAACGAGCTAAATAACAACACATCGGTTTTACAAGTGTTCCTCTGACACGCGTCATAACCTTTTCTCTTATAACTGCGCGAAAAGCATGTATTCTTGCCTAATACAACGAAACAAGCTGTTTTAGACCGAAACGAGTTAAATCACAACACATCGGTTTTACAAGTGTTCCTCTGATACGCGTCAAAACTTTTTTCTCTTATAACTGCGCGAAAATCATGTATTTGTGCTTAATACGACGAAACAAGCTGTTTTAGACCGAAACGAGCTAAATCTGAACACATCGGTTTTAAAAGTGTCCCTGTGATACGCGTCAAAACTTTTTCTCTTATAACTGCGTGAAAAGCATGTATTCTTGCTTAATACAGCGAAACAAGCTGTTTTAGACCGAAACGAGCTAAATCACAACACATCGGTTTTACAAGTGTTCCTCTGATACGCGTCAAAACTTTTTTCTCTTATAACTGCGCGAAAAGCATGTATTCGTGCTTAGTTCAACGAACAAGCTGTTTTAGACCGAAACGAGCTAAATCACAACACATCGGTTTTACAAGTGTTCCTCTGATACGCGTCAAAACTTTTTCTCTTATAACTGCGCGAAAAGCATGTATTCTTGCTTAATACAGCGAAACAAGCTGTTTTAGACCGAAACGAGCTAAATCACAACACATCGGTTTTACAAGTGTCCCTGTGACACGCGTCAAAACTTTTTCTCTTATAACTGGGCGAAAAGCATGTATTCTTGCTAATACAGCGAAACAAGCTGTTTTAGACCGAAACGAGCTAAATCACAACACATCGGTTTTACAAGTGTCCACGTGATATTCGTCAAAACTTTTCTCTTATAACTGCGCGAAAAAGCATGTATTCGTGCTTAATACAACGAAACAAGCTGTTTTAGACCGAGATGAGCTAAATCTGAACACATCGATTTTACAAGTGTCTCTCTAATACGCGTCAAAAGTTTTTCTTCTATAATCGCGCGAAAAGCATGTATTCGTGCCTAAAACAACGAAACAAGCTGTTTTATACCAAAACGAGCTATATCTGAACACATCGGTTTTACACGTGTCCCTGTGACACGCGTCAAAACGTTTTCTCTTATAACTGCGCGAAAAGCACGTATTCTTGCTTAATACAGCGAAACAAGCTGTTTTAGACCGAAACAAGTTAAATCACAACACATCGGTTTTACAAGTGTTCCTCTGATACGCGTCAAAACTTTTTTTTTCTTATAACTGCGCGAAAAGCATGTATTCCTGCTTAGACCAAAGAAACAAGCTGTTTTAGACAGAAACGAGGTAAATTTGAACACATCGGTTTTACAAGTGTCCCTGTGACATGCCTTTAAAACTTTTTCTCTTATACCTGAGCGAAAAGCATGTATTCGTGCTTAATACAAAGAAACAAGCTGTTTTAGACCGAAACGAGCTAAATGTGAACACATCGGTTTTACAAGTGTCCCTGTGACACGCGTCACAACTTTTTCTCTTATAACTGCCCGAAAAGCATGTATTCTTGCTTAATACAGCGAAACAAGCTCTTTAAACCGAAACGAGTTAAATCACATTACATCGGTTTTACAAGTGTTCCTCTGATACGCGTCAAAACTTTTTCTCTTATAACTGCGCGAAAAGCATGTATTCGTGCTTAGTCTAACGAAACAAGCTGTTTTAGACCGAAACGGGGTAAATCTGAACACATCGGTTTTACAAGTGTCCCTGTGACACGCCTTTAAAACGTTTTCTCTTATAACTGCGCGAAAAGCATGTTCTCCTGCTTAATACAGCGAAACAAGCTGTTTTAAACCGAAACGAGCTAAATCACAACACATCGGTTTTACAAGTGTTCCTCTGATACGCGTCAAAACTTTTTTCTCTTATAACTGCGCGAAAAGCATGTATTCTTGCTTAATACAACGAAACAAGCTGTTCTAGACCGAAACGAGTTGAATCACAACACATCGGTTTTACAAGTGTTCCTCTGATACGCGTCAAAACTTTTTTTCTCTTATAACTGCGCGAAAAGCATGTATTTGTGCTTAATACGACGAAACAAGCTGTTTTAGACCGAAACGAGCTAAATCTGAACACATCGGTTTTACAAGTGTCCCTGTGATAGGCGTCAAAACTTTTTCTCTTATAACTGCGCGAAAAGCATGTATTCTTGCTTAATACAGCGAAACAAGCTGTTTAAGACCGAAACGAGCTAAATCACAACACATCGGTTTTACAAGTGTTCCTCTGATACGCGTCAAAACTTTTTCTCTTATAACTGCGCGAAAAGCATGTATTCGTGCTTAGTTCAACGAAACAAGCTGTTTTAGACCGAAACGAGCTAAATCACAACACATCGGTTGTACAAGTGTTCTTCTGATACGCGTCTAACTTTTTCTCTTATAACTGCGCGAAAAGCATGTATTCTTGCTTAATACAGCGAAACAAGCTGTTTTAGACCGAAACGAGCTAAATCACAACACATCGGTTTTACAAGTGTTCCTCTGATACGCGTCAAAACTTTTTCTCTTATAACTGCGCGAAAAGCATGTATTCTTGCTTAATACAACGAAACAAGCTGTTTTAGACCGAAACGAGCTAAATCACAACACATCGGTTTTACAAGTGTCCCTGTGACACGCGTCAAAACTTTTTCTCTTATAACTGCGCGAAAAGCATGTATTCCTGCTTAATACAGCGAAACAAGCTGTTTTAGACCGAAACGAGCTAAATCACAACACATCGGTTTTTACAAGTGTCCACGTGATATTCGTCAAAACTTTTTCTCCTATAACTGCGCGAAAAACATGTATTCGTGCTTAATACAACGAAACAAGCTGTTTTAGACCGAGATGAGCTAAATCTGAACATATCGGTTTTACAAGTGTCTCTCTAATACGCGTCAAAAGTTTTTCTTCTATAACTGCGCGGAAAAGCATGTATTCGTGCTTAAAACAACGAAACAAGCTGTTTTATACCAAAACGAGCTATATCTGAACACATCGGTTTTACACGTGTCCCTGTGACACGCGTCAAAAAGTTTTCCCCTATAACTGCGCGAAAAGCACGTATTCTTGCTTAATACAGCAAAACAAGCTGTTTTAGACCGAAACGAGTTAAATCACAACACATCGGTTTTACAAGTGTTCCTCTGATACGCGTCAAAACTTTTTTTTTCTCTTATAACTGCGCGAAAAGCATGTATTCCTGCTTAATACAACGAAACAAGCTGTTTTAAACCGAAACGAGTTAAATCACATTACATCGGTTTTACAAGTGTTCCTCTGATACGCGTCAAAACTTTTTCTCTTATAACTGCGCGAAAAGCATGTATTCGTGCTTAGTCTAACGAAACAAGCTGTTTTAGACCGAAACGGGGTAAATCTGAACACATCGGATTTACAAGTGTCCCTGTGACACGCCTTTAAAACGTTTTCTCTTATAACTGCGCGAAAAGCATGTATTTCTGCTTAATACAGCGAAACAAGCTGTTTTAGACCGAAACGAGCTAAATCACAACACATCGGTTTTACAAGTGTTCCTCTGATACGCGTCAAAACTTTTTCTCTTATAACTGCGCGAAAAGCATGTATTCTTGCTTAATACAACGAAACAAGCTGTTTTTAGACCGAAACGAGTTAAATCACAACACATCGGTTTTACAAGTGTTCCTCTGATACGCGTCTAAACTTTTTTTCTCTTATAACTGCGCGAAAAGCATGTTTTTGTGCTTAATACGACGAAACAAGCTGTTTTAGACCGAAACGAGCTAAATCTGAACACATCGGTTTTACAAGTGTCCCTCTGATACGCGTCAAAACTTTTTTCTCTTATAACTGCGCGAAAAGCATGTATTCGTGCTTAGTTCAACGAAACAAGCTGTTTTAGACCGAAACGAGCTAAATCACAACACATCGGTTTTACAAGTGTTCCTCTGATACGCGTCATAACCTTTTCTCTTATAACTGCGCGAAAAGCATGTATTCTTGCTTCATACAACGAAACAAGCTGTTTTAGACCGAAACGAGTTAAATCACAACACATCGGTTTTACAAGTGTTCCTCTGATACGCGTCAAAACTTTTTTCTCTTATAACTGCGCGAAAATCATGTATTTGTGCTTAATACGACGAAACAAGCTGTTTTAGACCGAAACGAGCTAAATCTGAACACATCGGTTTTAAAAGTGTCCCTGTGATACGCGTCAAAACTTTTTCTCTTATAACTGCGCGAAAAGCATGTATTCTTGCTTAATACAGCGAAACAAGCTGTTTTAGACCGAAACGAGCTAAATCACAACACATCGGTTTTACAAGTGTTCCTCTGATACGCGTGAAAACTTTTTTCTCTTATAACTGCGCGAAAAGCATGTATTCGTGCTTAGTTCAACGAAACAAGCTGTTTTAGACCGAAACGAGCTAAATCACAACACATCGGTTTTACAAGTGTTCCTCTGATACGCGTCAAAACTTTTTCTCTTATAACTGCGCGAAAAGCATGTATTCTTACTTAATACAGCGAAACAAGCTGTTTTAGACCGAAACGAGCTAAATCGCAACACATCGGTATTACAAGTGTTCCTGTGATACGCGTCAAAACTTTTTCTCTTATAACTGCGCGAAAAGCATGTATTCGTGCTTAATAAAACGAAACAAGCTGTTTTAGACCGAGATGAGCTAAATCTGAACACATCGGTTTTACAAGTGTCTCTCTAATACGCGTCAAAAGTTTTTCTTCTATAACTGCGCGAAAAGCATGTATTCGTGCTTAAAACAACGAAACAAGCTGTTTTATACCAAAACGAGCTATATCTGAACACATCGGTTTTACACGTGTCCCTGTGACACGCGTCAAAACGTTTTCTCTTATAACTGCGCGAAATGCACGTATTCTTGCTTAATACAGCGAAACAAGCTGTTTTAGACCGAAACAAGTTAAATCACAACACATCGGTTTTACAAGTGTTCCTCTGATACGCGTCAAAACTTTTTTTTTCTTATAACTGCGCGAAAAGCATGTATTCCTGCTTAGACCAAAGAAACAAGCTGTTTTAGACAGAAACGAGGTAAATTTTAACACATCGGTTTTACAAGTGTCCCTGTGACATGCCTTTAAAACTTTTTCTCTTATACCTGAGCGAAAAGCATGTATTCGTGCTTAATACAACGAAACAAGCTGTTTTAGACCGAAACGAGCTAAATGTGAACACATCGGATTTACAAGTGTCCCTGTGACACGCGTCACAACTTTTTCTCTTATAACTGCCCGAAAAGCATGTATTCTTGCTTAATACAGCGAAACAAGCTGTTTTAAACCGAAACGAGTTAAATCACATTACATCGGTTTTACAAGTGTTCCTCTGATACGCGTCAAAACGTTTTCTCTTATAACTGCGCGAAAAGCATGTATTCGTGCTTAGTCTAACGAAACAAGCTGTTTTAGACCGAAACGGGGGTAAATCTGAACACATCGGTTTTACAAGTGTCCCTGTGACACGCCTTTAAAACGTTTTCTCTTATAACTGCGCGAAAAGCATGTTCTCCTGCTTAATACAGCGAAACAAGCTGTTTTAGACCGAAACGAGCTAAATCACAACACATCGGTTTTACAAGTGTTCCTCTGATACGCGTCAAAACTTTTTCTCTTATAACTGCGCGAAAAGCATGTATTCTTGCTTAATACAACGAAACAAGCTGTTTTAGACCGAAACGAGCTAAATCTGAACACATCGGTTTTACAAGTGTCCCTCTGATACGCGTCAAAACTTTTTTCTCTTATAACTGCGCGAAAAGCATGTATTCGTGCTTAGTTCAACGAAACAAGCTGTTTTAGACCGAAACGAGCTAAATCACAACACATCGGTTTTACAAGTGTTCCTCTGATACGCGTCATAACCTTTTCTCTTATAACTGCGCGAAAAGCATGTATTCTTGCTTAATACAACGAAACAAGCTGTTTTAGACCGAAACGAGTTAAATCACAACACATCGGTTTTACAAGTGTTCCTCTGATACGCGTCAAAACTTTTTTCTCTTATAACTGCGCGAAAATCATGTATTTGTGCTTAATACGACGAAACAAGCTGTTTTAGACCGAAACGAGCTAAATCTGAACACATCGGTTTTAAAAGTGTCCCTGTGATACGCGTCAAAACTTTTTCTCTTATAACTGCGCGAAAAGCATGTATTCTTGCTTAATACAGCGAAACAAGCTGTTTTAGACCGAAACGAGCTAAATCACAACACATCGGTTTTACAAGTGTTCCTCTGATACGCGTCAAAACTTTTTTCTCTTATAACTGCGCGAAAAGCATGTATTCGTGCTTAGTTCAACGAAACAAGCTGTTTTAGACCGAAACGAGCTAAATCACAACACATCGGTTTTACAAGTGTTCCTCTGATACGCGTCAAAACTTTTTCTCTTATAACTGCGCGAAAAGCATGCATTCTTGCTTAATACAGCGAAACAAGCTGTTTTAGACCGAAACGAGCTAAATCACAACACATCGGTATTACAAGTGTTCCTGTGATACGCGTCAAAACTTTTTCTCTTATAACTGCGCGAAAAGCATGTATTGGTGCTTAATACAATGAAACAAGCTGTTTTAGACCGAGATGAGCTAAATCTGAACACATCGGTTTTACAAGTGTCTCTCTAATACGCGTCAAAAGTTTTTCTTCTATAACTGCGCGAAAAGCATGTATTCGTGCTTAAAACAACGAAACAAGCTGTTTTATACCAAAACGAGCTATATCTGAACACATCGGTTTTACACGTGTCCCTGTGACACGCGTCAAAACGTTTTCTCTTATAACTGCGCGAAATGCACGTATTCTTGCTTAATACAGCGAAACAAGCTGTTTTAGACCGAAACAAGTTAAATCACAACACATCGGTTTTACAAGTGTTCCTCTGATACGCGTCAAAACTTTTTTTTTCTTATAACTGCGCGAAAAGCATGTATTCCTGCTTAGACCAAAGAAACAAGCTGTTTTAGACAGAAACGAGGTAAATTTGAACACATCGGTTTTACAAGTGTCCCTGTGACATGCCTTTAAAACTTTTTCTCTTATACCTGAGCGAAAAGCATGTATTCGTGCTTAATACAACGAAACAAGCTGTTTTAGACCGAAACGAGCTAAATGTGAACACATCGGATTTACAAGTGTCCCTGTGACACGCGTCACAACTTTTTCTCTTATAACTGCCCGAAAAGCATGTATTCTTGCTTAATACAGCGAAACAAGCTGTTTTAAACCGAAACGAGTTAAATCACATTACATCGGTTTTACAAGTGTTCCTCTGATACGCGTCAAAACGTTTTCTCTTATAACTGCGCGAAAAGCATGTATTCGTGCTTAGTCTAACGAAACAAGCTGTTTTAGACCGAAACGGGGTAAATCTGAACACATCGGTTTTACAAGTGTCCCTGTGACACGCCTTTAAAACGTTTTCTCTTATAACTGCGCGAAAAGCATGTTCTCCTGCTTAATACAGCGAAACAAGCTGTTTTAGACCGAAACGAGCTAAATCACAACACATCGGTTTTACAAGTGTTCCTCTGATACGCGTCAAACCTTTTTCTCTTATAACTGCGCGAAAAGCATGTATTCTTGCTTAATACAACGAAACAAGCTGTTTTAGACCGAAACGAGTTAAATCACAACACATCGGTTTTACAAGTGTTCCTCTGATACGCGTCAAAACTTTTTTTCTCTTATAACTGCGCGAAAAGCATGTATTTGTGCCTAATACGACCAAACAAGCTGTTTTAGACCGAAACGAGCTAAATCTGAACACATCGGTTTTACAAGTGTCCCTGTGATAGGCGTCAAAACTTTTTCTCTTTTAACTGCGCGAAAAGCATGTATTCTTGCTTAATACAGCGAAACAAGCTGTTTTAGACCGAAACGAGCTAAATCACAACACATCGGTTTTACAAGTGTTCCTCTGATACGCGTCAAAACTTTTTTCTCTTATAACTGCGCGAAAAGCATGTATTCGTGCTTAGTTCAACGAAACAAGCTGTTTTAGACCGAAACGAGCTAAATCACAACACATCGGTTTTACAAGTGTCTCTCTAATACGCGTCAAAAGTTTTTCTCTTATAACTGCGCGAAAAGCATGTATTCTTGCCTAATACAACGAAACAAGCTGTTTTAGACCGAAACGAGCTAAATCACAACACATCGGTTTTACAAGTGTCCCTGTGACACGCGTCAAAACTTTTTCTCTTATAAATGCGCGAAAAGCATGTATTCTTGCTTAATACAGCGAAACAAGCTGTTTTAGACCAAAACGAGCTAAATCACAACACATCGGTTTTACAAGTGTTCCTCTGATACGCGTCAATACTTTTTCTCTTATAACTGCGCGAAAAGCATGTATTCGGGCTTAGTCTAACGAAACAAGCTGTTTTAGACCGAAACGGGGTAAATCTGAACACATCGGTTTTACAAGTGTCCCTGTGACACGCCTTTAAAACGTTTTCTCTTATAACTGCGCGAAAAGCATGTATTCCTGCTTAATACAGCGAAACAAGCTGTTTTAGACCGAAACGAGCTAAATCACAACACATCGGTTTTACAAGTGTTCCTCTGATACGCGTCAAAACTTTTTCTCTTATAACTGCGCGAAAAACATGTATTCTTGCTTAATACAACGAAACAAGCTGTTTTAGACCGAAACGAGTTTAATCACAACACATCGGTTTTACAATTTCACCAGCGCTGCGACTAGGAACAAGAACAGAGAAGGAAGACAAGGACAAGCGCTTGTCCTTGTCTTCCTTCTCTGTTCTTGTTCCTAGTCGCAGCGCTGGTGAAATTGTGAATATGTACCAACTAGCTCAAACCACCATTTTGCTACGGTTTTACAAGTGTTCCTCTGATACGCGTCAAAACTTTTTTTCTCTTATAACTGCGCGAAAAGCATGTATATGTGCTTAATACGACGAAACAAGCTGTTTTAGACCGAAACGAGCTAAATCTGAACACATCGGTTTTACAAGTGTCCCTGTGATACGCGTCAAAACTTTTTCTCTTATAACTGCGCGAAAAGCATGTATTCTTGCTGAATACAGCGAAACAAGCTGTTTTAGACCGAAACGAGCTAAATCACAACACATCGGTTTTACAAGTGTTCCTCTGATACGCGTCAAAACTTTTTTCTCTTATAACTGCGCGAAAAGCATGTATTCGTGCTTAGTTCAACGAAACAAGCTGTTTTAGACCGAAACGAGCTAAATCACAACACATCGGTTTTACAAGTGTTCTTCTGATACGCGTCTAAACTTTTTCTCTTATAACTGCGCGAAAAGCATGTATTCTTGCTTAATACAGCGAAACAAGCTGTTTTAGACCGAAACGAGCTAAATCACAACACATCGGTTTTGCAAGTGTTCCTCTGATACGCGTCAAAACTTTTTCTCTTATAACTGCGCGAAAAGCATGTATTCTTGCTTAATACAACGAAACAAGCTGTTTTAGACCGAAACGAGCTAAATCACAACACATCGGTTTTACAAGTGTCCCTGTGACACGCATCAAAACTTTTTCTCTTATAACTGCGCAAAAAGCACGTATTCTTGCTTATTACAGCGAAACAAGCTGTTTTAGACCGAAACGAGCTAAATCACAACACATCGGTTTTACAAGTGTCCACGTGATATTCGTCAAAACTTTTTCTCTCATAACTGCGCGAAAAGCATGTATTCGTGCTTAATGCAACGAAACAAGCTGTTTTAGACCGAGATGAGCTAAATCTGAACACATCGGTTTTACAAGTGTCTCTCTAATACGCGTCAAAAGTTTTTCTTCTATAACTGCGCGAAAAGCATGTATTCGTGCTTAATACAACGAAACAAGCTGTTTTAGACCGAAACGAGCTAAATCTGAACACATCGGTTTTACAAGTGTCCCTGTGACAGGCGTCACAACTTTTTCTTTTATAACTGCCCGAAAAGCATGTATTCTTGCTTAATACAACGAAACAAGCTGTTTTAGACCGAAACGAGTTAAATCACATTACATCGGTTTTACAAGTGTTCCTCTGATACGCGTCAAAACTTTTTCTCTTATAACTGCGCGAAAAGCATGTATTCGTGCTTAATACAGCGAAACAAGCTGTTTTAAACCGAAACGAGTTAAATCACATTACATCGGTTTTACAAGTGTTCCTCTGATACGCGTCAAAACGTTTTCTCTTATAACTGCGCGAAAAGCATGTATTCGTGCTTAGTCTAACGAAACAAGCTGTTTTAGACCGAAACGGGGTAAATCTGAACACATCGGTTTTACAAGTGTCCCTGTGACACGCCTTTAAAACGTTTTCTCTTATAACTGCGCGAAAAGCATGTTCTCCTGCTTAATACAGCGAAACAAGCTGTTTTAGACCGAAACGAGCTAAATCACAACACATCGGTTTTACAAGTGTTCCTCTGATACGCGTCAAAACTTTTTCTCTTATAACTGCGCGAAAAGCATGTATTCTTGCTTAATACAACGAAACAAGCTGTTTTAGACCGAAACGAGCTAAATCTAAACACATCGGTTTTACAAGTGTCCCTCTGATACGCGTCAAAACTTTTTTCTCTTATAACTGCGCGAAAAGCATGTATTCGTGCTTAGTTCAACGAAACAAGCTGTTTTAGACCGAAACGAGCTAAATCACAACACATCGGTTTTACAAGTGTTCCTCTGATACGCGTCATAACCTTTTCTCTTATAACTGCGCGAAAAGCATGTATTCTTGCTTAATACAACGAAACAAGCTGTTTTAGACCGAAACGAGTTAAATCACAACACATCGGTTTTACA
Source organism: Amblyomma americanum (assembly GCF_052857255.1). NCBI lineage: Eukaryota > Metazoa > Arthropoda > Arachnida > Ixodida > Ixodidae > Amblyomma > Amblyomma americanum. The sequence goes on along the minus strand of NW_027526695.1, from coordinate 2,895 downwards.
AGTGTTCCTCTGATACGCGTCAAAACTTTTTTCTCTTATAACTGCGCGAAAATCATGTATTTGTGCTTAATACGACGAAACAAGCTGTTTTAGACCGAAACGAGCTAAATCTGAACACATCGGTTTTAAAAGTGTCCCTGTGATACGCGTCAAAACTTTTTCTCTTATAACTGCGCGAAAAGCATGTATTCTTGCTTAATACAGCGAAACAAGCTGTTTTAGACCGAAACGAGCTAAATCACAACACATCGGTTTTACAAGTGTTCCTCTGATACGCGTCAAAACTTTTTTCTCTTATAACTGCGCGAAAAGCATGTATTCGTGCTTAGTTCAACGAAACAAGCTGTTTTAGACCGAAACGAGCTAAATCACAACACATCGGTTTTACAAGTGTTCCTCTGATACGCGTCAAAACTTTTTCTCTTATAACTGCGCGAAAAGCATGCATTCTTGCTTAATACAGCGAAACAAGCTGTTTTAGACCGAAACGAGCTAAATCACAACACATCGGTATTACAAGTGTTCCTGTGATACGCGTCAAAACTTTTTCTCTTATAACTGCGCGAAAAGCATGTATTGGTGCTTAATACAATGAAACAAGCTGTTTTAGACCGAGATGAGCTAAATCTGAACACATCGGTTTTACAAGTGTCTCTCTAATACGCGTCAAAAGTTTTTCTTCTATAACTGCGCGAAAAGCATGTATTCGTGCTTAAAACAACGAAACAAGCTGTTTTATACCAAAACGAGCTATATCTGAACACATCGGTTTTACACGTGTCCCTGTGACACGCGTCAAAACGTTTCTCTTATAACTGCGCGAAATGCACGTATTCTTGCTTAATACAGCGAAACAAGCTGTTTTAGACCGAAACAAGTTAAATCACAACACATCGGTTTTACAAGTGTTCCTCTGATACGCGTCAAAACTTTTTTTTTCTTATAACTGCGCGAAAAGCATGTATTCCTGCTTAGACCAAAGAAACAAGCTGTTTTAGACAGAAACGAGGTAAATTTGAACACATCGGTTTTACAAGTGTCCCTGTGACATGCCTTTAAAACTTTTTCTCTTATACCTGAGCGAAAAGCATGTATTCGTGCTTAATACAACGAAACAAGCTGTTTTAGACCGAAACGAGCTAAATGTGAACACATCGGATTTACAAGTGTCCCTGTGACACGCGTCACAACTTTTTCTCTTATAACTGCCCGAAAAGCATGTATTCTTGCTTAATACAGCGAAACAAGCTGTTTTAAACCGAAACGAGTTAAATCACATTACATCGGTTTTACAAGTGTTCCTCTGATACGCGTCAAAACGTTTTCTCTTATAACTGCGCGAAAAGCATGTATTCGTGCTTAGTCTAACGAAACAAGCTGTTTTAGACCGAAACGGGGTAAATCTGAACACATCGGTTTTACAAGTGTCCCTGTGACACGCCTTTAAAACGTTTTCTCTTATAACTGCGCGAAAAGCATGTTCTCCTGCTTAATACAGCGAAACAAGCTGTTTTAGACCGAAACGAGCTAAATCACAACACATCGGTTTTACAAGTGTTCCTCTGATACGCGTCAAACCTTTTTCTCTTATAACTGCGCGAAAAGCATGTATTCTTGCTTAATACAACGAAACAAGCTGTTTTAGACCGAAACGAGTTAAATCACAACACATCGGTTTTACAAGTGTTCCTCTGATACGCGTCAAAACTTTTTTTCTCTTATAACTGCGCGAAAAGCATGTATTTGTGCCTAATACGACCGAAACAAGCTGTTTTAGACCGAAACGAGCTAAATCTGAACACATCGGTTTTACAAGTGTCCCTGTGATAGGCGTCAAAACTTTTTGCTCTTTTAACTGCGCGAAAAGCATGTATTCTTGCTTAATACAGCGAAACAAGCTGTTTTAGACCGAAACGAGCTAAATCACAACACATCGGTTTTACAAGTGTTCCTCTGATACCGGTCAAAACTTTTTTCTCTTATAACTGCGCGGAAAAGCATGTATTCGTGCTTAGTTCAACGAAACAAGCTGTTTTAGACCGAAACGAGCTAAATCACAACACATCGGTTTTACAAGTGTCTCTCTAATACGCGTCAAAAGTTTTTCTCTTATAACTGCGCGAAAAGCATGTATTCTTGCCTAATACAACGAAACAAGCTGTTTTAGACCGAAACGAGCTAAATCACAACACATCGGTTTTACAAGTGTCCCTGTGACACGCGTCAAAACTTTTTCTCTTATAAATGCGCGAAAAGCATGTATTCTTGCTTAATACAGCGAAACAAGCTGTTTTAGACCAAAACGAGCTAAATCACAACACATCGGTTTTACAAGTGTTCCTCTGATACGCGTCAATACTTTTTCTCTTATAACTGCGCGAAAAGCATGTATTCGGCTTAGTCTAACGAAACAAGCTGTTTTAGACCGAAACGGGGTAAATCTGAACACATCGGTTTTACAAGTGTCCCTGTGACACGCCTTTAAAACGTTTTTCTCTATAACTGCGCGAAAAGCATGTATTCCTGCTTAATACAGCGAACAAGCTGTTTTAGACCGAAACGAGCTAAATCACAACACATCGGTTTTACAAGTGTTTCCTCTGATACGCGTCAAAACTTTTTCTCTTATAACTGCGCGAAAAACATGTATTCTTGCTTAATACAACGAAACAAGCTGTTTTAGACCGAAACGAGTTTAATCACAACACATCGGTTTTACAATTTCACCAGCGCTGCGACTAGGAACAAGAACAGAGAAGGAAGACAAGGACAAGCGCTTGTCCTTGTCTTCCTTCTCTGTTCTTGTTCCTAGTCGCAGCGCTGGTGAAATTGTGAATATGTACCAACTAGCTCAAACCACCATTTTGCTACGGTTTTACAAGTGTTCCTCTGATA